>NW_011348829.1:95441-100278 GCF_000735185.1 Notothenia coriiceps
GTGATTGGTCGATATTCTGTGTGGGGGGTGCGGGAGGAGGGCGTACGATAGATATAGAGTTGAATTAAGTAGATAGAGTTCGCTATGAATTTAGGGTTTTTTATGCATAGGGTAGATTCTTTAATTACATTTGCTATTTTTGTTTTGTTTTTATACATGGACTTGCTTGGCGGCTATTTTTAGAACATGACCCGCGGGCGACTCACGGTTGCCCCTGCCGGGCCGACTCACGTTGCCTCCTGTGGCGACTCACGTTGCCCCTGCAGGCGACTAGTCCGCGGCACCGTATTTGGCTACCCTGCCTTAAACAATGCCCCTAATAACAGAGGCAGAATACTTTATAGTTGGCATCCGCAACCACAATATTTTCCAATCCATGACTATTGGCTTTGTCTTCCATCGTGCGCTAACTACTCAGGCCGATCAGTAATGGCCCGTCCACACAAGCGCGCGTGCCGTTGTCGCCTGCCGGCGGGGCCGTGTCTGAAACTCGACCAACAACCAATACATGAATCTCCCGGCCCCCTGACACACAAGCAGAGGTTTGGTGGCTACGAGCTTGTACTGGCCATATGATTTCGATGCAGACGCTAAGCAGAGGTGTCCTTCCCACAATGCAGTTTGGTGAAAAGTGACGTCACCCCATTCAAAGTGAATGAGAAGCGTCAACGCACAACGCCTGTGTGGGCGGGCCATAAAGGAGCGTCCACACAGCAGCGTGCGTTGACACTTGCGGTGGGCGTGTCTGAATCTTGGGAGATTATTTGCAAGCCACGCGACCAACAACCATATCACATGAATCTCCCGCCCCCGACATACAAAGCAATAGCAATTGTTAAAACGAAGTACACTGGATATAAAATCCCCAACAGGCGAAAACCTACCAGTTTTCACCACCACTGTCTCTGCTCCCTCCCCTCCATGCGCTGGCTCCACTCCGGTTTGGTATCCCAGTAGATGAAAAGAGACGATCATACAGCACCGGGTGATTCACTACCGCTATACATGAATTTTCCCTCCATTTTTTGGAAATATGAGGAAATGACCCGTGCGTAGTCTCTCCCGCATACACGCGGTTTGAATGGCTAGCGCTTGTACTGGCAGATTTGAATAAACAGGATTTCATTGGCTGACGCTTCTGCTGCAGACGGCGCCAAAAGTTGAAACATTGCTCAACTTTTGACGTCCTGAGCAGCAACGCGTGCTAACGCTCCCCACAAGCAGTTCGGCCGTGAGGCAGTGACGTCATACCCCATTCAAAGTGGAATGGGGCAGAAAGCCGTTGAAGTCTCAACGTCACGCCGCTGTGTGGACGGGCCGTAACGGTGCCAGGTTGCCATGCCACCATTCAGAAAAAAATGTCAACCACTTCTTGTGCTTGGTTGCCCATCAGTGGCATAAAGAAATAAGGACAGCAAACAGCTAAATCGTGCACCCCAAAATAGATGAATGTTAATTATTTGTTGTATTAAGAGAGTGATATTTAATTATTGTTTATGACCATCGGAAACCTGATACTTAATTTGCACGTGCATTGGTTGAATACGGGAGCCAGACACGAATGCACGTTTACTCCAAGCGGCAAAACTCTGTGGAAGAGCCGGGACGGCCCAATACGGAAGTGGCAACACAACTTCAGAGATGGGGTCGTTACAAAAAAAAGTAATATATACATATTAAATATTACATCTAGAAAAGTAATATATAAAACCTACTTCGTTACTGTCTACCTAGAAAAGCGCTAAATAAATCCCATTTTATTATTATTAAAGTAACTCGTTACTTTACTCGTTACTTTACTCATTACTTTACTCGCAGGGCCGGCCCGACCCTCCCTACAGGCAGATCACGCAGACTGCGGCGCACCTACAGTGTAAGCGCGCCACAGTTTTGCCTCTGCGAGACTCCACTTGCACCCCCAATTACTATTGCATTAAGGAAGACATAACACAAGTCTTTCTTTTGATATGTTCTTTAATAAAATAGGCTACCAGCCTACCACAACAAGCTAACAGTCTGTGAAACGTAAAGACACTAATGAATGAAACCAGTTCAAGACGCATTATTCTTATTCTTATCATTCTTTATGAGCGCAGTAACGGTAAGGTATCTAATTACTTATTTATTTAGTTTTCCATAACTTAGTAACAGAGATGGTCAAACTAAAGTGGTAGAGACATGGCAGAATTCCTACAATGAAGCGGGACATTGAACTGTTCACCCGTGAGAGGGCACTCAAGAAAAGAGAGCGAGCGGCCCCGTTGAGGGAGTTTACAGATGAAATGACTCAGCCATGTTAAGCGCTTTGAGCACCAGGAAAAGCGCTTTATAAATGTAATGTATTATTATTATTATTATGTTTATGCAGCACTGCACGTGGAGATGTGGACGCGCGAATCGCGTACGTAGGCCTACATGTATAGCCTACAAACCTGCGGCGGAAACCCCTCTTGTCTGTCAGTGAGTGTGATTATTTTATAAAAGTACGAAGTAACGCGTGTCGGGGCAATGTTAGTAACTGTAGTGTGATTACTGAATTATAAAAGCAACGCATTACACAACTCCGTTACCGACAAAAGTAATATTATTACAGTAACTTTGTAACGCGTTACACCCAACTCTGCGTTACACCCAACTCTGCTTTTAGTGGAGGAAAACAATTGTGACATCACTTACGCGACTTTGTAGTCTTTCTAGTTGCGTATTTTTCATAGTCTTATATTTCAACAGTTTTACGAGAAACTGTGACTTTTTTGACATGGAAATGATTTTTCAAGATTGACAAACATACATGTGTAATTCATGGCACAATTCAAACGGGATCGAAAGATAAGTTTTCTCTCTCCATTGACTTCAATACATAATTTTTCCGACATAAGGTCCCATGGACCGGAAGTAGATGGGCGTGACTTCGCCACTCTATTACAATTAAATCACGGCCAAATATGTTCATTTTGTTGTAGTTGTAGCCCCCTTGCCAGCGATTCTCTCTCTCTAGTTTAGCATACTCGGCCGACTCAGCCTGGTTGTTGGCCCGCTAAGAACCTCGATATTATGGGGCCAGAAAAACTGTGAAATAGTACCCATTAGCCGGAACTACGCTAAGTGGAAACGCAACCAAAAACGGGCCGGGCACGGCGCGCTTAAACCGCGCTGTAGTGGAAATGCGCCATAAGTGAGCAATGATCAAGCCGTTTTCTTCTACGCCTTAGCGTTTTAACTTAAAGGATTTTTGTGGGATAACTCTCCGCCTTGTTGTCTTAATGTTGATTTTTCACAAACGAATTGCAGTGCAGGCTTTTGCTGTGTTTGTTAGAATGTGTCCGATTACAAGTGTGCTACTGAACTACTGTATTAAGGACTGTATCAGTGTCTGAAGGAAATTAATGTGCTTACTGGCTGCACTTAATGAGGCAGCACTCTGCCACTGAGGCCACAATGGTCCTTGGTGATTAAGCTCCCGGAAGTTCTCTGTCACGTTGTTGCATGTCCTTAAGAGTTCTCTCTCAGTTGCTAAGACTTTATAGCAATTGCAAATTATGTCTTTCTCACACGGTGAAAACCACAAATATCAGAAACCTCCATTCAAATAGTAGGTATAACTGTGTGCGACTGAAAATTAGTTGATAACAAGAGAGGTATAAAGTGTGGCCCTCTTATTAGGCCTCACTGACTTCTGCCAGGACAGGAATAACTGAGATATGATCATAATGCATGGCAGATAGTGACATTAGTCAAAGGGAACAACACAAATGGAGACATCAGCCCTGTGTTAATGGAGTTGGTCTTAGCCTCAAGTGCTACCTGTGCTATTAGTCACTCAGGTCCCTCTATCAGTCTGCCTCAGACAAACAAACAGTGCCTTGAGAAAATAAATGAATCAATAGGAAAAACAAAGAAGATCTTTCACAGATTTCACAGCACCACGGGCCACTACAGAGCTCCTCGCACTCCATCTGAGCACTCAGAGAGTACTGCGTGTTCATTCATTTTGACTAAGAGAAATGGCTGTCCTTCTTTGCCTTTGTGAAAGGCTGTGGGTACAGAAAGTTGGCCAGCTAACTTTGCAACTGTTCTAAAGTACTCTGAGTAGGCACTTTTTTAAAGAAGAGCTCTTAAAGGAGCAAACGGACACTGAGTATGACACATGGCTAACTTTAGCTAACAATTGTGTACTTGCAGATAGACACAGATCAGTGGAAACTAAGGCTAAGCATCTCATTGGAGTTGTGTTTCTGGCCAGACGGCAAACTTAAGTCCATTATTCCCTGTTCTTTAGTTCTGTTTTATTCACCACCATGTCATTAAAAGCCCGTTTAGCTGCTAGATCTTTGACTCAACCATGGACTCAACCCAGTCTCATGTCATTTCGTGTTATAGTCACGAAATTTCATCTATTGATTCGTGTTCATGATTTTCCCCTTTTTTTCGTGTCACACAGAACAATTTTGAAAGCAATGTATTTCTATTGGTAGTGTGTTTCATGCCTGCACCACATATTTTTGTCCGGTCGGTTCTTGGAAGACCGGAAGCTGTGTGGTTCATAAAAAAAATTTCTTACTCAGTATCAAGCCACGATTATTGTTTTTATTTAAAATTGTATAATGTCTGACTTTTTTTGCCGTCCGTGAGGAAAATAAATGGGGCTCAGAATACTGAAATCTGTATTTTTTAAAGGTCCCATGTCATGGCCATTTCTACTGATCATAATTCCATTGTTGAGGTACACTAAAATAGATTTATATTGTGCAATTTTCTAAAATCACATTGGTTTCTCATACAGCATCTCTGTATAGTATGTGTATTCACTCTCTGTCCTAAACGGCCAAGGCACACA
>NW_011348829.1:100294-105616 GCF_000735185.1 Notothenia coriiceps
CCCCCCCCAAACTATGAGCCCAGTGTCTGTCTGCGAGACAGCGAGACACAGCGAAACCCAGCCCGAAACCAGAAAGTAGAAGGTCAATGATAGAAATATAGAATAGAAAATATCAAGAAGATACTGTAGTTATCTCTACAAAAAAACAGCTTGTGGAGGACATCCACACATTTTAATAGGAGGATGTGCAAAACAGACACACTAATAAGGATTTATTTAAAAATGAGAGAATACTTTAAGTTAAGGTCTTCTTTTGAAGATGAAAACAACATTTGGGGTATCTAGAGATAAATATTAAGCCTGACGTAAATATTAAGTACTTAACGTCTAATATATTGCACAGTTTATTTTGGCACTTGACAATCACCTTCCTTGAATTTGACTCAGGTGTAACTAAAGTCTGCTTTAAAGGTTGTATATATTTCACATCATTAATCAGAATCTGCAAAGTAATTAAAATAAATGTAGTGGAGTAAAAATACCAGGTTAACCTCTGAATTGTAGTGGAGTAGAATTACAAAGTAACAATAAATTGCATGTTGTATGCTGCTGTAACAAAAACATTTCCCAACTTGGGATCAATAANTGACACTGCCCATTGGATCAGCGACATCAGAGAGAAGTTTCTCAGCAATGAGGAGGATCAGAAACTGGCTGAGAACTACAATGATCCAGGAGAGATTTTCTGATCTGGCCCTGCTGCACATTGAGGGAGATTTGACTGCAAAACTGTCAGTTGAGAAGATAGTGGACATCTATGCCAGCCGGAAAAAGAGGCGCCTGATGCTGCACTAGGTAAGCCATTCATTCAAATTATTTTGTTTTGTTGAGCTTAAATGCGTAATTGCGCAACATCTGCATCCGGGGATAGCCAGCTGCAGTAAGCAGCAGACACCGCTCCACGCTCAAACCAAAATCCTCCAAATCCTCCCGTTTGCGTTGTGCTCACATGCTTCGGTCCTGCTAGCGGCCGCTGCTGACAGTTGTGGGGCAGAGACGCTGAATGCATGGAGATCATAATCACTAGATGACGGTGAACAAAAGTCATTACTTTGTTGGTTGGCTTTGTTTTCATCGCTGAAATTAGGTCAAAATGTGATAAAACTGCTGTGCTTATATCCTAGAGTTATTAGTTAGTATGCCTATACAGTTCATTAAAAAGTGTGTGAGCATTGGGGAACATTGATCCTACAGACCTCTGTGTTATAGCCTAATTATAGCAGCAGTATGTGCCGCAGCAGCCGTTTTATTTTGCGGCGAGTTCCGCTGCCATAGTAATTTCATCTATTGGGCATATTAGTTATGAAAACACACCTGCAGTAGCCTGTAGGCTATCCTGATCAATTTTCATGTATGAATCCTTGTGTTGCAGCCTATAGCTATACATTACATTTGTAGTTATTTTTTGGCACCCCCAACCTTAAAGTTCAAACTTCGCCCATGAGCTGCAGGACGTTTCTGAATGGTTAGTTGACGACAAGCTGTTGTCCCTCTTTATTTTACTCTGTTTGTTACGATGCTTGCTACTTATTCCGTTCATATTTTGGCTAATTAGCAAGAATGCAATGTGTACAGTTTGTAACTTAGAGTTTGACCAGCAATAAGTCTCTGAAAGGCGGGGAAAAGTTGTGTGGATAGAGGCAGAGCGCAGCGGCAGGCAGGCAGAGGAGCAGGCTGCGATACCCCCCCCCCCCCCACAGAGCGCACCCAGAGGACAGGCTGCGTCACCTCACTTTGTAACCCAGGAAAGGAGCAGGAATCCTGGGTACGTGAGTCTTAAAAGTGCATTAAACTGTTTTAATCCGACAGCCGCTGATGTGCACGGAAGTCTGTCCGTTCCGTTAACATTTGAATAGCCAAATGGACGGAAATCCGTCCTACAGTATATGCGAATGAGAGGTTTGGCAATGCACGTGGCCGTGGCTCATTCCCCTGATAGGTGGAGAGCTGACCAATAAGCGGAGCACCTCTTTGTGACGTAGAAAAGTGTTGAAATCTGGATCCGTTTTTTTCAGATCCGTTGCAGCCCCTTTTTTAGAGATTTGGCTAAGGAGGAAAATAGAGAGGCTTGTGTTTTCTGACACTTGGTGAGTTCCCTGGAACACCGGGGACACATATTCATGTATAAAAGACGTACAAACGTGCATTTTGCATGATAGGTCCCCTTTAACTGATATTATACATATGAATTATACTCTTATGTATGTAGGTAGTATAATAAATGTGCAGAATATGACAGTTTAATGGTGGAGTTATACACATATTGATAGATGTCTTGTAATGCACTGTTGAGGAACCTCAGCTGCGACCCAAGTTTTCCATTCATTGCATAACTACACCATAGTTGTGTATATGATATGTCAATAAACCTTAGAAAATCTTGAAATCTTGAAAGGGATTTTTTTTGCAGACGGAGAGAGGTGGTTGTAACAGTTATTGTGCGCTTGCCTAGCCAGGTTTATTGTCACGTTTATTTGTTCTTAGGGTGTGGCTCGTATCCAATTCACCAACGGACTGTTAAATATTTCACATCAAAGAAGATAATATTACACACCAACGGAAGATCAGGGTGAAACGGAGTTGGTGATTGATGATAACATTCCGTCCGACTGCTCTGGAGAAGTCAGCTGGGTACAAGTCCCCTCCACCCAAATCAAAGACGTGCGGGCTTTCCATTGCTGCGGCGAGAAGTCGGAGACTTCGAAACGGGAGATGATCAGTGTGTGTGTTCTGTGGTTGTAAGAAACCTCGTACCTTCACTTGGCGCTAAGGCCTCGGATTCTGTCGCCGCGGCGACGCCACACTTGTCCTTTTTGACATGAAAAGTCCGAGGTCGAGCTCGGCCTCGACTTTTGCGCAACCACACTTTCCCCGTTGTCTCTGCTCTGGTTCTTCTTCTCTTTGTCAGCCTCATTAAAGTTTTACCGTACGAGGTTTTTCTCTTTCCATGCTGTCGCTTTTGTCTCCGTAAATTTACACATATGAGAATTGACCTAGAAACTTTACGTTAACTTATGGGACGTAATTAGTTTTTCGTGTGTTGTTATTATTATTATAAACGTTATTGTGTGTGTGTGTGTTCCCCCCCGTTGCGTCCATTAATTTCAAATTTCTAGATTTTACGATGTTGAGTGGACAGTGTTGACCTACTTACACTTCATAAAACATAATTCCTCCTACTTTCCGCATTAATTCTCTCGTCCGATAACCGTCACTGAAACTACCAATAACCTGACGTCGCTAGTTAAGAAACCTAAGGGTGCGACATACTTTCTTTAATTTCCTGCCGCGCCTTCACCTTTTGTTTAAAGTCGTCTCCATAATTTGACAGAATTGTTTGTCGTACCGAGTTTCATTCTCCGCCTAAAACGCCGCCACACAAATACACCTAAGTTTTCAGCATTATTAGATTTTTTTTACCTCCTCTGGCTAGACAGCCTCGTTTGACACTGTTTCATCGACTCTGTGTCAACTTTTCCTTTATCACTGTCAAGTTCACTACTTTTGACAATTTTTTATTTACAGTACCACAAGTCGACTTCCACCGTCAAAACAATTTCGAGATTAACTCTCAAAAAACTTTTTCACCGTATTGGACTGTGGCACTTTTCCCAAGATTCTACGTACAATTAGTTTGTTAGTAGACTTAACATTCGCGTTACTTTCTAATCTTGACAGTGAGCACTTTTTTTTATACGTAAAGACCTTCGAAACTATGGTATCTTCTTCTGATTACCGCGTAAAGGTGTATGAAAAAGTCGGTCAAAAGATCGGGAGGTTTTAGCTTCCAAGAAGGCCCGGTTTGTTGGCCCGAGTCATATCGATTTGATCATTCTCTTACGCGACCGATGTTGTTTTTATATTTGTATAATAATGACACTTATAATAACTATAGTGTACAAAGTATTTACAACCGGCTGTATTTGTTTATGACTATTGGCCAATCAGCTGTTGGTACTATATTACCGAACTGTTCAGACCTCGTCTGTCTGCCGTCGCTACTCTTTGGAAAATTTGTAGCGAGACAAAAGACTTACCTCTACGCGAAATTTACGATTTGCAACATTATCCTGAGGTGTGAGTGATCTGTTGCCGGATCGTCTGTATTTATTTGCGCTCGCTGACATTAAAGTGTACTGTGCTTTTGTTCGGGTGCGAGGACACCAAACATCGAATCAAAATCGAAAACAGATCAAACGACTGTCTATACCTCCTCGAACACTCGAGACTCCCGATTTGTCGAATTTGCCCAGGACTACAACCAAAACACAAAGCGTAACTTCTTTTTACTGCTAGTGCCGTGGCGGATGTGACGCAATGATATAGATGAGATGGTGGGTCAAGGATTTGGACATTACCTTTGAGTCTTGTATTTTTCATCTTCGCGACCGGGATTTGGTTCGGATTGGATATGGGTGGGGTCAGAGGCCGTATTAGTCTATGGTCGTGTCTTACTAAAATTTTCGTTACATAATTAGATTAACATAATTCATTAGGCAAGGTCACCGGACGTCGTCGCAGAAAAATAGACAAGCCGCAGAACCTTCTGGCCTTCGACACCCCAACGTATTTTTGTAGAAGAATGAGTTATAATTCGGTGCTAATACAAAAATAAATTTTAGCATATAACAGGACTGAAAAAAACAGCAGAAACTCCTTTTCTTTACCTCGAAGTCTCGGAGTCTTTATCACTTTGACATTAGAATGTAGTCTGAAATCAAATGTGACTCATTTTATCGTCCTCTTCCACTAACAGTTCTACGTGTTTTACGTCCACTTCTATAAACTACCAACCACGAAACTTCTTCTGATTTTCGTAAATAGACGTAACTGTACTTATCTCTTTGCTCATTATTTCATTATAAGGTAATGAGCAATAAGAGATGATTATCAAGTAATTCTGACATTATGTAACGATAATNTATCTACAGATAAATATTAAGCCTGACAAAGTACTTAACGTCTAATATATTGCTTTCCTGCAATGTTAACTATGTTGAAGCACTTATTTTAACTGATATTATACATATGAATTATACTCTTATGTATGTAGGTAGTATAAGAAATGTGCAGAATATGACAGTTTAATGGTGGAGGTACACACATATTGATAGATGTCTTGTAATGCGCTGTTGAGGAACCTCTGGCCCAAGATTTTCATTCATTGCATACACCGTAGTTGTGTATATGATATGTCAATAAACCTTTGAAAATCTTGAAATCTTGAAAGGGATGTGCAAAATAGCCATAATATACAGTCTTTAATTAACTATTAGTAGAGAATAACGAGTAATAGAATACTGAGACTGCCAAGGCGACACA
>NW_011348829.1:105656-107575 GCF_000735185.1 Notothenia coriiceps
GAACAGCACCATCTACAGGCCTGGCATATGTACTACAGCGTCTCCAGCGCTTTCCAACGGCAATGTCCGTGGCTGTCTCCTCCTGATTGGTGGAGTTGGCCCAATAGCCGTAGCGCCACTTCTGTGACGTCAATAAAAGTGTTGAAATCTGGATCCGTTTTTTTCAGATCCGTTGCAGCCCCTTTTTTAGAGATTTGGCTAAGGAGGAAAATAGAGAGGGTTGTGTTTTCTGACACTTGGTGAGTTCCCTGGAACACCGAGGACACATATTCATGTGTAAAAGACGTACAAAGGTGCATTTTGCATGATATGTCCCTGTAACGACGAGACGCCGTTACTGCTATTTATTAAATGTCATTAATTATATAAGTGTTCACCCCTCATTTTGTCTGTTGTTTCCAGTCGTCTCTGTGTTCCCTCCTGCTGATTATCCGATTGTGTTCACCTGGTGCCCTGTGTTTGCTCCTACCCTCACCTGTGTCTAATTGCTCCCCCATCACCTGTGTCTTGTTAGTCTGTGTGTGTATTTAGGTGCTGTGTCTTGAGAGTGGTAGTGTGTGTGAGATCCTGGTGGCTGCAGGCTGGGCTCACGTGAAACAGCAGCAGCAGGATTGAGGCTGTGTGTAATGTTTTAATAAATGCCCACACCGGGTTATATTTTTGGACGTTCTGCCTCTGCCTCCTTGCTTGGTCGGGCCGCTCAGTCTCACAATTGGGATTCGACCAAGTGAGGAGGTAAAATTGACGAGAGCAGGAGACGAGAGACAAGCAGCAGGAGACGATAGACAAGCAGGAGGAGACGAGAGACAAGCCGGAGGAACGTGCACCTCGAGTTTGGAGGGAGTGCAGGCCCGGGTGACAGAATTGAAGGAGGAGTCGGAGGACAGAGCTGGGTGCCGTCGCCGTGATCAGGGGAGGGATATATTGGGTCCATGGCCTTGGGGAGGGATATATTAGGTCCATAGCCTCAAAGGAGGGATCTGGTGTGTCCATAGCCTCAGGGGAGGAATCTATTCTGTCCATAGCCTCAGGGGAGGGATCTATTATGTCCGTTCTAGAAACTCAAGGACTTGAAGGAAGCCAAGACTGTCTATCCCGGGTACTGTGCGCTTTAGGAGAAAAGGGGGGGAATGTAACGACGAGACGCCGTTACTGCTATTTATTAAATGGAATTAATTATATAAGTGTTCACCCCTCATCTTGTCTGTTGTTTCCGGTCGTCTCTGTGTTCCCTCCTGCTGATTATCCGATTGTGTTCACCTGGTGCCCTGTGTTTGCTCCTCTCCTCACCTGTGTCTAATTGCTCCCCCATCACCTGTGTCTTGTTAGTCTGTGTGTATTTAGGTGCTGTGTCTTGAGAGTGGTAGTGTGTGTGAGATCCTGGTGGCTCCAGGCTGGGCTCACGTGAAACAGCAGCAGCAGGATTGAGGCTGTGTGTAATGTTTTAATGAATGCCCACACCGGGTTATATTTTTGGACGTTCTGCCTCTGCCTCCTTGCTTGGTCGGGCCGCTCAACGGTCAGTCTCACAGTCCCCTTTAATTGGAAAGGGCAATTGAGAACATACCACCGACCAAAGTGGGAGACCCGAAGAGGAAGCCTCTTTCTGGGCCTATCGAGGGTGTTCGCCCTGTGCTAAATTAGCGTTCCAAAAAAGAAGCTTATTAATATTACATGCCCAATAATATCGGCGGAGATTTGGCAGGGCCACCCTCAGACTTGGGGAGTTGAAGAACTACTCTTCTGATACGAGCCCTCTTGTTGCACCATAACAAATCATTAATCTGCTGGTCAAGTGCTGAGAAAAAGGATTTATTTATAAATATTAGAATGTGTCGGAAGGAATATAAGAACCGAGGTAGCACCACCATTTTTATCAAATGAATGCGTCCCATTAAGGAGAAAGGCAAAGGAAGACC
>NW_011348829.1:107615-113063 GCF_000735185.1 Notothenia coriiceps
CTAAGTCTGCTTTGAGGCGCTCTACTAATGGACTGCGGTTCTTGGCAAAAAGTTCTGTAAACAATTTAGTAATATGAATACCCAGGTATTTGAATCCCTCTGAGACCTTCTTAAAAGGAAAGGGAGCTTGGGGAAGTTTTTCAGCGAAAATATTCGCTTTTCTGGAGGTTGAGTTTGTAGCCAGATAGCTTCTTAAATTTCTCTAAAATGCTTAGAATTATAGGAAGGGAGGACGATGGGCTGGAAATGTACAGTAAAAGGTAATCTGCATACAAAGAGTTTTTGCCAAAAACCGAAGCGCATGATGCCTCTAAATCCTTCCTCACTACGAAGCCATAAGGCTAGAGGCTCGACGGCGAGCGCAAATAATGACGGAGATAGAGGGCAACCCTGCCTATTTCCGCGACAGAGCGAGAACAGACCAGACTTAACACCGTTGACTGAAGCTACCAGAGATGTATAGAGGAGTTGAATCCATGAAACCAAGTCCCTGCTGAAACCAAATTTGTTAAGTACATAGAACAGATATCCCCACTCTACTCTGTCGAATGCCTTTTCCGCATCCAAAGAGAGAACAACTTTAGGGGAACTATTAGAGGGAGAATAAATAATGCTAAACAACCTCTGGAGGCGGCTAGATAGAACCTTAGCCATGATCTTAAAGTCTACGTTTAAAAGGGATATCGGCCTATAATCAATCAATCAATCAATGTTTATTTATATAGCCCAATATCACAAATGTTAAATTTGTCTCAGTGGACTTCACAGTTTGTAAAGAATATCAGTATGACAATACGACACCCTCTGTCCTTAGACCCTCACATCGTACAAGGACAAACTTCCGGAGAAAACCCCACAGTTTAAAGGGAAAAATGGGAGAAACCTCAGGGAGAGCAACAGAGGAGGGATCCCTCTCCCAGGACGGACAGACGTGCAATAGATGCTGTGTGTGCCGTGTCAGCTGTTTACTCCTGTCATTCAAACAGGATGCCTGGAGAGGGGGCGGGGCCTATATCCATGTAAAGCCAGACTGAAAATCTTCAAATAAATCATTGTTTTTTTAACTAATCGCACAACTGTTTTGCGACTGCTTTCTCAAGAATTGAGAGGAACGTAAGATTAGAAATAGGTCTATAGTTGGCTAAAACCTCTGGATCGAGGTTGTCCTTTTTAAGAAGCGGTTTTATCACTGCTACTTTGAATGATTGTGGAACATAGCCTGATAATAAAGACATATTCATAATATTTAAAGTGGACCTATCATGCTATATTTGAATAATATAGTGTAGGACCATACTGTACCTATATAAGGCATATTCATACTTTTTATTTTTCAAAATACCAAACAGATCATGCATTTTAGCCATTCCTCATTTCGCTCAATTTAACACTGTCTTTTCATGGGCTGATTCTGTGAGAACAGCCCCATTTACAGGCCTGGCATATGTACTACAGCGTCTCCAGCGCTTTCGAACGGCAATGTCCGTGGCTGTCTCCTCCTGATTGGTGGAGTTGGCCCAATAGCCGTAGCGCCACCTCTGTGACGTCATAGAAGTGTTCAAATCTGGATCAGTCTGTATCAGATCCATTGCAGCCCCTTTTTAAGAGATTTGGGTATGGAGGAAAATAGAGAGGGTTGTGTTTACTGACACTTGGTGAGTTCCCTGGAACACCTGGGACACATATTCATGTATAAAAGACGTACAAAAGTGCATTTTGAAATGATCGATGGCTACTGCCATATTTGCAAAATGTGCCTCTGAACCTTGAAAAGTGCATGTTTCAGGCTTATCAATTAACAACAGGAGGGGTCACAGACATAAGGCCAGCTGTTAAATAAAGATCTTCCGACCTTAGCTGGCATGTGGGTATATATTAATGCTGCCCATTATGGCCCATATATGGACACAAGCTATTTTCACCCATTTATTAATTATATGTTTTACATTTGAGTGTTTCCTATCCCCTAAACCTCCAGGGGTGTACACAGTTTAATACTGGCAACTTCTATTTATGGGAACCGGCGTAACCTTGGCACACTGCCACTCCAACATCCAATCACAGAGCTTGAAGATGAATCACGGGGTTTGTCAAGCAAAGCGGATGTTGTAGTCCCAAACGTTAGCTGAGGATTATGGGTAGTGTTACCCAATAATCAATAATCGTGGCTTGACATTGAGTAAGAACATGTTTTTATGAACCACACAGCTTCTGGTCATCCAAGACCCGACCGGACAAAAAGACGTGGTGCAGGCACGACACATACTACCAATAGAAATACATTGCTTTTAAAATCGTTCTGTGTGACACGAAAAAAAGGGGAAAATCGTGTTGGTGAACACGAATCAATAGATGAAATGTCGTGACTATAACACGAAATGCTGTGAGACTGGGTTGGTCTACTACATGGTGCTGTGGACAGGTAACATGCAGTGGGGCCTTCTATGGTAATGGCTGCCTGTTTCTGCCTGAATTGGGAGGCAGCTAAATATGCCATTAAACTAACAAAATAATGAGTTAAAACATATCTGTATACCAAAAAAAGTGGAAATAATTCTTGAGGAGTGGTTCATATTAAAATATACAGTCATTTGATTTGATATTTGTGTATGTTGATGCTAAATTACCGTAATTTTCGGACTATAAGCCGCGCCTTTTTTCCCATTTTTCGACGCTGCGGCTTATATAACGGTGCGGCTAATCTATGGATTTTTACAGAGCCTAACGGCCCACTAGGGAACTTCCTAACTCCCCTAAAATCTATGGAATTTTAACAGGTACAGTCCACCACCTTAACTCTAATGGGCTCTAATGGCTGGTCCGCGCCCCCCCACCTTTAAGCGGCGGGCCTGCGCGGGCCCCTCAGCAGAAAAGCTGAGCCACACCNACACCCCCTCGAGAAATGTCAGCTGAACACGTTTTACAAATCGCAATCCGCGCCTCTTTCTCTGATATCTTTAAATATCTCCAAGCGGCAGACATGTTGGCTGTGAGCCAGCCGCGAGCATGGTCGCGCACCGTGCTTGTCGCCGCGTTTTGATTACGTCATCACAACAACACGTTAGCTTACCAACGTAACCCTGTTCCCTGACATTCGGTGATATTTTTTCGGTGCTAAAACCCTTTCGGCCGAAAGCCGAAAGAGCCTTTTTAACCATTTTCGGCCGATAATTTTCGGCGGCCGAATATTCGGTGCATCCCTAATATGTACACATCATTCAATTTAGCTGCTGCGGCTTATATTCAGGTGCGCCTTATAGTCAGAAAATTACGGTAGTGTTAGTGACAACAAATTCACACATACAATTGCTTTCCACTGTCATGATCTCTGAATCAATTTTTCCCTCTGGAAGTTGACAAGTATGTTGTTTATGCCAAATCTCACCCCACCATCAACATGTCAGAACAAAAAACAATAATTTGGAGCGGGCACTTTCCTCCCACTCCTCAAATATCCAATTGTGGTGACAGGACTCTAACTCGGCCACTTTAGCTTGATCTTCTTTTTTGTTGTCTTTCTTGTTGTTGTTACCTGACATAACTGTCTCTCATGACAGCCTGTTAGATGCACTTTAATACCTAATTTTCTGAGATGCACATGATTGTTTCATGCGCCTGTCTGTCTCCAGTGATCATCCTTTACTCCTAAAATCACAAGTTATTCCCCATTCTGTGTAGCTTTACTGCAAACATCATACAGTATAGATAAAACACTGCCCCGAGGAGTGACCCAAACATCGAAATGGAGTTCAGTGAAAAAACAAGCGGCCATACTGATTTTTTTACACGAAACAATAAGGACTTAAACTTTAGCCTGTATAACATCAAGTGGTGTAGCAACATCAACCCTAATTGAACATTGAATCCACCTATTGATTGGAATATTAATCTGCTAAATGTATCGGATTGTTCTTTCGCTTTGAATTGATTGAAGGAGGTGAGCAGGTAGGTAGCACAAAGGTTTCAGAGGTTTATTGGAATGATGATTACCTGCAACACATTATTTTCTGAAGAAAGAATGAGCTGAATATGAAATTGAAGCACAAAACTATGGATGGATTAGTTATGTTGACATAAAAGGCTCCTGGAAGATTAATTATGTATCAACACATTTTAATATGTACAAACCCCCAATATGTATTCATATTGATTTTTCAACGATTTAGGTGGATCTTTATTAATATTTATATTATCTGTGTAATCATTTGCCTGCACATGCATGTTTTATATATTATTTATTATAATAAAATGTATTTGTTATTTATTTTTAACATCATACGTATATGAGCCATTGGGTGCCTTAATGGGCAAGTTTGTTAAATCTTCATTTGGCTCTGCAGAGAAGTTTAGAAATATAGTTTTAACTGAATTTATGTTCAAAGTAGCTGAAACAGAAATTCACAACGCAGCACAGGCGTGTTGTCTTCAGACAAATTACCCAGGCTTCCTCTGAGTGCATACCATGGCTGGCAGCCACGCTGCTTTCAACGTGATCAGCCGTCATAACAGTAATAATGAATCCGCTTTTATATCCAATTAAAATGTTCCTAATAGCATTGTGGTTGCATCGATTTCTCTGCAAATGGCTGTTCGGTGGAGAACGTTTGCACTGAGGCATCTAGAGGGATTTAGATCTGGCTCATCACACATTGGCTCACAGTACAAACAAAGAGGGACTGATAAGTAAATAGGCCGTAAGAGATTTATGCTTATGCATGTGTATATGAGCCTGTCAGGGAACAACTGCCCGCTTTTAAATGTCTTCTACAGCTGCTCAATAGACTCGGAAGACACTGATAATAATCTGAATCACAAACCCGGTCTATTTTTCTCTCTCTAACTTAGCTCAGAAGTTTTAAAAACTTATTTCATTGGCAGGTCTCTCTATTTATTTTCTCGTAGAAACCTATTGCTCAACCTGTCTCTAAACTATGATGCATAAAAAGACCACTGTTAAACCACCTATTTGAGTGTTTGATGGTATTATAACAGAACATGGGGGCATTAACTGTTTATCTGAGCTTCATAAGGAGCAAACACAATGTCCCCCAATTTCCTTTAGTGCACTACACTAAGTAACATAAGCATGTACTGTTGGCTCTCCCTATGATATTATATTATTTAAAGACCCCTTACTATTGCTCTCTCTATATATACGCTACCCTATTAAACATAAAAACAAGTCCTTTAGCCATGCAGCTTTAGAGAAATATAGCTTTTAAAGGAGACCTATCATGTTATATTTAAATGATATAGTGTATGACCATACCTATATAAGGTATATTTATACATTTTATTTTTCAAAATACCAAACAGATCATTTTTTAGCCATGCCTCGTTTCGCTAATTTTCGCTCTATTCCAAGCCTGTCTTTGAAAATTCTGAGCAGCAGCTGACCACGCCCCCCTGCAGAAGAGGGGGGCATGAGCCGGCGAGAGTCACGTTACC
>NW_011348830.1:0-11649 GCF_000735185.1 Notothenia coriiceps
AGTCTGTCTGTCTGTGTGTCTGTGTCTGTGTCTGTGTGTGTGTGTGTGTGTGTGTGTGTGTGTGTGTGTGTGTGTGTGTGTGTGTGTGTGTGTGTGTGTGTGTGTGTGTGTGTGTCTCTGCATTGAAACGTCACCCACCTCACACTTCATGCGTTTGGCTCTTCTTGCAGAGTGTGTGTCGGGCGAGGTCGGGGGGGTCTGCAGCTCCTTGGTGTCCGCAGTGATGTCACTTCCTGTTCCCTCCGCCTTCTGAACACACTGCAGGACACACACAGCGGGTCTTTAACCTCCCCATTTCTGTATTAGCACTAAGCTAATGTTCCTGCATGTTTCTTGTTGTTCTGAGTTTGTTTCTTCACGGTTTATTACACGTTGCTTTGGATAAAAGCGTCAGAGAAATGTAATATAAACAAGAGGAGGTTTCAAGATTGCTCTGCATCACAAGATCTGTGTTTCAAACTAGTGTGTGTGTGTGTGTGTGTGTGTGTGTGTGTGTGTGTGTGTGTGTGTGTGTGTGTGTGTGTGTGTGTGTGTGTGTGTGTGTGTGTGTGTGTGTGTGTGTGTGTGTGTGTGTGTGTGTGTGTGTCCTCGTCTCCCTCCCAAATAGTGATAACTGAGTTTACATCATCATTACTGTCATTTTGTACACCGTAGTGCTGAATTTGAGACTCAGTCCTCCAGTCTGTCACAGGCATGTTGCTGCACAGACAGGGAGAGTCTGTTCTCACTGCATTCTGTGGATTCTTAGTGTACCCAGTGTTGTGTATCTGTAGTTTTCAGAGTTTCTCTAGTCTTGATTCGTGCTCAGACGTTTATATTGGTTGTGCTGGCTGCACGGCAGACTGTCACCACACAGTGAAATCTCTCTCTGGTGCACTTCCGTCATCACAGGAATGAGACTGAATCCAGACATAACTTTTCCGTCTCTGCTGGCAAAAAGACGTTATGGCTCTGCTATCATCTAGTGAGGTGTAGTGTGATTTTAAAAGTACTCTGATACTTAAGTAAAACGTATTGTATGTATGCATCAGTATGTATACATTGTTAATACTAATTTTACTGTTGTATTTGCTTCAGGTTGAGCTAAGTTTTACTTCTTAGATAACTAGTTTAGTTCAGTGGTTCCCAACATAGAGGTTATGCATGAGTTCTGATGCACAAAGTTTAATTTGGACTTTTCTCTCAATTTCACTTTTTGCGGAATATTGGAGATTTTTTACCAGTTTGGCCTCAATCAAACTCAAAAGACTCCTTAACTTATTATTATTATTACTATTGTTATTGTTATTATTATTAATAATCACTGCTTCAGCTGAATCTGATATTGTTACACTGTAAATATTACTTACTCTATTAAATTATACTTGAGCTAAGCATATCTAAGCAAAATGTGGTTCTCTCTCACACACACACACACACACACACACACACACACACACACACACACACACACACACACACACACACACACGCGCTGATGTTAACATGGAGCCTCAGGTCCTATGTGTACACACTGATTACCGCCGCCTCACTCTCTCATCTGCAATTTTATGAAGAATCAATGGATCAGCGAACACCTATTGAATGATGCAAAGCTTTGTAAGTTTGCTGTGGGAGAGAACACACACACACACACACACACACACACACACACACACACACACACACACACACACTGCACTCAGCCTTTTAGGTTGTTGATCAGCATTAATGGTGTATGCATAGCATGCTTCTGCCCTGTAAAATCAATTCTTATCGGAGCTGCATCCAATGCTCGGTTGCATTTTGCAGAAACCAGTCATTGGCAAAACCTGCCATATTTGAAAGATGGTTTTACATTACAGTACAAAATGAGGGACAGAGGCAGTAGATATGAATGGCTTACACTGAGGCGGTCTTAGTCTTTCTGTTGTTGCCGGTTAAAGTCTTGGAGTTGTGCCTCCAAGAGTATTTTCCGGGTCAGTGTGTAACACCACGAGGAATGTAGTTTTAGTTTTTCTTTTTTGCTTCCGCACGGACATAAGAAGCTTAATAATTAACTTATGCTATTTAAAAAGGTGTCATCTCTTTCCCTTTTTAACAACCTGACGATATTCTATATAGTTTTTATTAAATATGCTCATACTGGAGGAAAGATTGCATTTGTAAATTGGGACCCATTTATCTGGTGGATTAATCCAAATGTAGTGCTTTAGTTTCAGCATGAGGGTGTATGTGGGATGTAGTCAAAGTAAACTACAGAGGAAGAAGATATAAGGCAAATGTTTGTGCGATCAATTTCTTTATATTTGTTTAATGGGGGATGTTTAATTGACAGCAGGAGTAATGTCGAACGCCATCAATCTTATTCTTTATGGTTGGTTAGTAGTCAAAATGTGCTCATAATCTCTCACCAGCTGTTCAGGACCGGTTTAGCACTCTTTACACATCCATCCCTGTCTCCCTGATCTGTATTCTTCTGCTGTTTCTCTTCATCATTAACCTTCAACTCGAGGGAGAGGAGAGGCGGCAGAGCAGGGAGACGAATGGAGGAGGGGAGGAACTAGTTTACCTCAGTCTGCACTCGATCGCCTCGATTAGGTCCCGTTTTGTTCTCCTCTTCGGTATATCCACTGGTATCTGTTTCGTCATTTATAATTCAAGTAATATTTCTTGCAAAAATGGCAACACTTTACTTGGTCAAGCTCCTCTATTGTCAACACTATTATATCTAAGTTTTTCATTGTAAATTGAACAAGACATTTAAATACACCGTCATCATGTGCCTTTTTCAATGCTTTCATAGACAAAATGATGATAAAAATGTTGTTATGTTAAGAGGTATTCAGGTTATTTAAGATAAAGTAAGGTGTTTTCAGATGCAAACTCACTTTAATTGTGCACATTCTTTGTCTGTTTATCGATTCATTTTATAGTTTAAGCTCTACTGCAGATACGTCTTTGTCTCTAAGAGTTTGTCAGAGGCAGTGAAGTGGTCTCTTTTCTTCAGGGACGTCTGGGGAGTTTTATTTAACCCAACGCTGTCTCAGCAAGTCAAAGCCTGTCGCGGTCCTCGCCTCATGGGAACACTGCGCCTCATGGGGTGGTCTCCGAAGTGGAGCGCCCTTCGGACCTCCGCAGCTCTGCAAACAGAGCACTTAAGTTAATAACAGGTGAATTGCTTTAAGCATTTCCAACATATCCTCACTGCTAACGATTTCCACTAGGTCACACCCGCTAAACTGCCTGCTGTTGATCTATTTGAGAGGAAAGGCTGTTGTGGTTTTTTGCGTGGAGTCCTGCAGACTGAATGCAAAAGCTTCTGTCTTTGCAGCAAAGACACATGAGCGTGTATCAGAAGCTGCTCATGAGCAAAGCCTACCTTTTTAATGGGAACTTAAAGGTGTCATCCATCAGAGGCTGTTACCTTGTAGCTCACAGCCAGAGCATGCTAAATGAAGACTGATTGTCCTCCATTTTCTTTCTTTTCTCCTCAGATAATAAAAACACAATTGAAGTCGAGCTGAAATGAAAGGCTTTATTGCTCTGTAAAGCTGAGCGAAGCTGCAGTTTTGGTGCAGATTCTAGCTTCCACTTTAAAAGTAGAAAATGGCACACAGGGTCTCCCAAATTGTATAGGTTGTAAATGGACACAAATGTTTCAAATTGTTCAAAACCTAACCAGCCTTTTGCGGATTGTGGAAAGAAAGACTCCACAATATAATATGGCTTTTATGCTCCTTTTTGAAAAATGGAAATTGTTTATAGTTTTATATAATCCCCATGTGGATAATTCAAATTTAAATTTGACTTGAAACACACACATGCCTGCCTCCCCGCATGTGAACCTGCTCTGCCAGATAACGCTCTTGCCATCTGCTCACAGGATCTATACGCCTGTGCATGTTGGGCCCAGGGACAGAAATCATCATAGCGTTTGCTTAGCCAAATTTACAAAGTGTCCAGACTGTGTGTCACATAATGTAAACCCACACTGTTGTCACGGGACATAAACCCATCCACTCCTGTCTGGTTTCAGTTTACGATTCTACCTTTTTGAATTCTCCTTTTGTACCGATGTCTGTATTTATAATAACAAATGATCTTATTCTCCTGGTCCAACATTGGCTGCAGGCCTTTCCCCAACCTCCAGCATGGCTCCCTGACTCATAGACGTGTTGTAGCTTTTCGAGGCGACGGTACAGCGTGTTCAAAATTCAGACGAGTAAAACCAGGTTTAAGGTGCATCCTGAAACTATTCTGTCGTGAACCCATTGTACCCTTTTTTCCTCATGGCTTCATTATTTAATCAAAGGTTGTTATTGTTGAAAAAATATTTCTGTGACCATTTTGATAATTGATAAAAGTGATAATTGGCACATTTCAAACAAAAGTGCCAATTATCACTTTTATTAATGGGTAAAATCAGCAAATCTGCAACCATTTACCATTATCTTCTTCTCAATTGTGCAAATTTGCCGCTTTTCTTTGTTTTATGTCGTGATTAACTCAATATATTTAGGTTTTAGTAAGTTGTTATTACAGTACAAGCAATACGAGACACCTTCAGGCTTAAGAATTTTCTTTATTTTATGCTATTTTACTACTCACACACCTCTTAAATACCCTAGTTTTCAACTCTTGAGGATCATTTTGTCAGGACTTTCCACTCAGAGCCAAAACAACGTCATGCAACTATTATCTTTTAATAATACAAAATAATAGGCGGATAATTAGATAAAATTTATAATAATGATTTTATAATTAAATAACAATGACACTCATTGGTGCTGTCCTTAAAACCATGAATAATGTTTAGCTTGCCTATCAATTGCTCTACAAAACTCACACGCACACCTCCCGAGATGACACAAGCTCCCACAAGCCCTGCAGACTCATCTGGTATGTTTCCGGTGTATGCCTGGCATGCGCCTACAAGTTGAGTCATTGTTTTCATCTGTTGAAGATGAGTAATGTCAATACGGTTGATGGAAACGGGACGGACTTGAAAAGTGTATCGACTGGGCTTTAATGCAGTTTAGAGCAGGGAGGGGCGGGGGTGGTTAAAGCAGGATAATCAGATGAATGTGTGCAGCTGCAGGCTGACTGCAAGTGAGAGGGGTAGAAAACGCTGACAATGGAGTTATCAAACCCCTACTTATGTAAAAGAACGGTTTTATTAGGATAATGTACTGAATGTATCGAAAGTGAAAGTACCCATCATGCAGAAAAGGCTTTTATTTGTTTCAATCAATATTAGATAATGATACATCAATGTTAGAGCAGCAGTTTAAAATGTTAGCCGCTCAAGGTGGAGCTAGTTGTACCTTCTTTATATACAGAGAGTTAGTTTGATGCAAAGAGTGGCCAGAAGGCTCCTTCAATAATAAATGCATACGTACATTTGCATGAGATGCTTTGTCTTTCTCTAGGGTTTCAACTAATTAATATTTTCATTATAGATTCATCTGGAAAATATTCTTCTTGAAGGTGTCTTTTAGTTCGTTAAACATTTAAAAACAGTAAAAAAAAATGTCTTTCACTAACATCATTACAAAAAATGCTTTAATAGAAGACAAAGAGAAGCATCTTTAAATATATCTTAAATGATTAATCAATCCTTCAATTATTTTTTAGAACTGGTGCAAGCTACAAAAATGTCTCTGAAGTGTTGTTAGTAAGTAAAAAGTTATACTTGATCTATTTAGTAATTTTCAAGCACTTTTATTATATTTATTCACCAGCAGTGTGTGAGAAAAACTACCAATATCTTTTGCTGGAGCAGCCAGTTGGTATAATATGTATCATTTGTGAGTGAGAAGCATTCAGTTGTGGTGGAGGAGTGGTGGATAGATACTGTGAGGCGATGTGACGAATGGCATGGCAGCTGAACAGGAAGGCAGCTCCAGCTGGTAAATGAGATGCAGAGAGGAAAACAGCTGGTTTGTTGTAGGTGCTCAGACAGGAAGACACAAGATAACTTGACAACAGAAACCAAAATACACAAAGAGAGAAAAAGCCTATTGATTAACAGTGATTGTGTTGTTTATCTTGCAGGCCAGTCACTCTTCTGTTCACCAGAAATGTTGAACTAGCTGGAACCAAAATAGAAAAGAGGTTAAGGGTGTGTAATTCTGGTTTGATGCACTGCCATGATACGGTGTGGCCCGCATCCTGTTTTGACAGCAAGGGGCCCCTCCTCCTCTGTGACGCTGTAGGAAAGTATTCTTCCCCTTGCAGACGTTGTGGTGTTACGCTGACAGTTAAACGGTTTCCCTCAGTCGACTGCAGACAAAGCCCAGGTAATGTTTTCGGGCTGGTTGTTCAACACACACACACACACTAGTTACATACATGCTTCATTCAACAAAATACTATTCAGTTCTTTAAACGAATAATCGTGAAAATGATCTCTTTGATGTGCTTTAAAGGCTTATATTATCTGTGATAGCTTCATCAGTTTAGTCAAATGAGGATTAACAAGATGGTTTCAGCCTGATAAGGACATTTAGATTAGTTTATCGACTTTTCAGATGGTCTAAGTTATCATTGACTTTATACACCCTGAAGGAAGTGTTCCCTTCTGCTTCTCACTTTATAACCTCTCTGGTTTCACGTTGATGTAAATGTAGTGTGTGAATGTGGAGAGGTGAACATGCACCTACTTACTGGACAGGGTTGGTCGTATCGCATGTGTTTGTTTTATAATACCACAACTGTTATAAGTGTTGAGTCACTTTTACTGTACTGGAGCTGTATAGTTGCACGTGCCGTGTTTGACGATGCTCAGATACAGTATGATGGGCCACCCTTCCTACAGGCTGTTTGAACTGCACACACACACTATCATATAACCGACACACACAGCGCACACGTTTTGTCAGGGTTTTTATGACCTCAAGGAAGCAACTGCTTTCGGTTCAGAGGTCAAGAGTTACACTGGTGTTCATCAGAGAAGCTTTTGGTGGTACGACACAGCAGGTGTGTTTTCTTGAACAGATGAAGAATGACCGACCGGACTTGACTAGCAATCCTTTTTCCCCGTTATTTTGTATGAAAGGTTACAACAGTGTGAAAATCTAACCTTCCTTTTGAATATTTTGAGATACTTGGTAGTATGCAAAATAATTACAACTACGAGGACGCTCGTTTGTGCCGAGACATCTGCCATGCTTTTTTCCATCAGTAAAAAATGATTTGTGTACTCTCCCCAAGATTCGGATCCAGCCCAAAATATAGGGGTTCTTTAATGGCCCATGGTACATCCTTACATGATTCTGAAATAAGCAATTCTGTATACTTTAACATACATATACCAGGACTTTGGATGTGTACAATGCAATAATGTTAGTTTTACTGAAGTAAAATACTTCCTTCACTACTGGTAATAGCTGAAAATATGGGAACTAATTCCTGTCGGTGCAACAAGTTTGTAGTCTTTATTATACAATAAACCACTGTGTCAAGGTAGTGAGTGCTGATGCAGAGGAGGGGAATGGTGACTTAAATGCAGGAACAGCTGGATTTGCTCCACCAGTGTTCAGGTTACTGTGAGTTAACTTCCTTTAGAAACTCAACAATTTTCCAACGCATTTGTTCCCACAGAGTTCACAGAGTACTCCTCCCATCAGCCTTTGGTTGGCCTGCTTCACTGATGTGCTGCCTATTCCCACATCGAGGCTTTTCCATTTCTTCCCTTAGTTTGTGGTTATTTGGTTCAGTATCTGTGCTGATGTGATCAAAGATGTGATGTAAATAATTTAGAGCATTGAGAATACTTTCATGTTCTATTTTTATTCGCCGCCTGCGATGCTACTAGGCATATCAAAGGCACTTATGGCAAAATATATATTCTATAAACAACTTAATGAGTTAATTGGTGAGCTTTAGATCTTAAAAGATGTTCTTATCAAAAGACAGAGCCAGGCTATAGTTTCCCCCCTTCCAGTCTTTATGCTAAACTAAGCTAACTGACTGGTTTTAAAGTTATCGATCAGACGTAAAAGTAGTGTCGATCTTCCCATCTAACTTTAGGCAAGGAATATCTAACTAGCCCTCTCATGATTCAGAGGTTATTCACATCAGCTGTAGCAAACACATTTAATACAAGACAATCAGATCAACATGTAAGCAAACACTAAAAGCTTTTTATTTGATTTTATTCATGTCTTCATGGGATTCCTGCGCTCATTAGCCGCAGCAGCTCTGTGAGGATCTCTGTGGAGACTAAGCTGAATCTCTGGAGTAGGAACAAATGGATTTGGAGAGGAGAGGCAGTGGCTGGCCTGCTGATGGTCCTCAGAGGCTAAACAAATGACTTTCACTGAGCACATCGGGAACACACAGCACTCAAACAAATGCTATTAAAAAGGGGGGAAAGACAGCGAGGGAAAAACATCTCTGTCCCTTTAGAAGCTTGCTGGAAAACCTCTGATGGCCGATATTTATCTTAGCAAACACACATTGATGTAAATATGCTGGTGAGATTGCATGTTTGTGCGTCCACAAATCTCCACAGAGAGCCGGCTGCATCAGGGAGCTGATTGCGAACCGGTGGTTGTTTACAGAGGTAAAAGTAAAGCTCAATGTGAACTAGAAAGCAGCAAAGTGCTCCTAATGACACTAAACGCAAAGGCAGATGAACCCAGTGAACTGACTACATCTGTATGTTACAATCCCAGGATGCATGGATTTTGGGATTTGTGCTTTTCGGACTTAAATGTGAAAAGTTGCTTCAATGTCATTAGGGTTAGGGTTAGGTGGACATTCCTTATATTTAAGACTAGTAATTTTAACCAAATGAAGGCCTCATTGAAGATGGATTTCCTTTTTAAAGCCTGCAGGAGTGTAACTTGTAGTGACGTTGTACTTGAGCAAAGGATCTGAATACTTCTTCCACCACAAAGTCATTACTGTGTTAAAGAAAAACTGGGTTAGATAATCCATGTATCTACACAGTGTGGTCACATGTATGTTCTGCATCTGTTAGTCCATTAAAGCCAAGGCTGAATTGCATTAGGGTAACTTCACCAGGGGCCCAAAAGCTACAAGCTCGCTGTGTGTCAACATGTTTGTGCGAGTTCTTAAGTATGCAGCACTGAAGCGGAGAAAGGTCTTTCTGTGGGTCCAGCTTGATATCTTAAAGAGACACCATGTGTTAAACCTTTGTTTTGAAACCTTTGTTATTCCAAGATGAATCTGTTCAAATCACCACACAACCAACCTGGGGCCATGCCGTATTCCAGCATAGAAAAGCATTGTTAAAAGGGCCCAGCACCTAATCTCGCCCTAAGGCCCCACATTAATTATTCGACCATGGCTATAGCAGTATCGCAATGTAATTATTGTACCACCATTACACTGATTTGGGTTTGAATATTTCATACCCAGCCTAAGTGAGTATGCAAGTCTAAGTTATAAATCGGCATTTGTTTCATTGAATATAACCTTCATGAAGGTTAGGACATTCATTTCAGGACTATTGTATTGGTCTGAATTTAATGGTGTACCTTATTAGTATAAACCCTCATTTATTCCATTAAAAAATATTAAGATGATGCGATGTATTTCCTTCTAGCTTTAAATAAATAAATAAAATCATTACGATGTAGTCCTAGATGAGTGTAGCATCTCTAAGAGCTTTGATGGCTGTTTTAGTAATTGATGTATGGTCTGCCACCACTATCAGATCTGATAGTTGGTTGCACTGTTAAAGGCCCATCTCTCTCTCTCTCTCTCCTTGAGTCTCAGAGCAGTTTCCTCCCGGTGCTCTCTACTGGCGAGACAGGCCGGTGAACCGCTTTAAAACCGCGTCTTCTAGAAGAGTCCTTTTCTTGTCTGAGTGACGAGACCGTGTGCAATGTCTCATGTCTTGTAAAGGCAGCCTCGTGTTTTTCTGACAGAGCTGAGGAATTTCTGTCTGCTCGGTCGAGGAGGATTCCTTCCTCCATGTTGTATTTCAGTGCAGTTTGTTATTTCAACAGACCTGTTTCAAAAGTAGGGGATAGGATTGGGGGAAGATGCAGATAACAGGCCATATTATATTTACAAAAATTATTATTGCCATTTAGTAATGTCAGCACATGTTTGCTGCAAATAATGTGAATATCCTATGGAGTCATGTAAATATTCTTGACTAGGATAAGATGATACCTCTCTAATGTTGTACATTAAAATGAAACAAAAAGTAGGTTAGCTTAGCTTAGGACAATGACTGGAAATGGTTGTTACAGATAGCCTAGCTCTGTCTAACGATTAGAAAATCCCTCTGCCGGCACTTCTAAGCTCAACAAGTAACATGTATTTATTTAATTGTTTTAAATATATATATAATATGTTTTGCTATAAGAGCTTTTGAAATTGCTACTAGCATTCACAGTAGCTGAATAAAAAAGAATATGAAATGTCCTTGATTAGTATGCTCATAATGTAAGAAGCTGCTGGCGATTGCTTAAGAAGGACACAGATTGACCCAGTTCAAACCCTGATTGACCTAATTCTGAACTTACATAGAGGTGCATCCTTCAGATCCGCACGCACACGCACACACACACACACACACTTCCACCCCCCTTTCCCTTAACGCATTACCTTGTTAGCTGTAGGCTTTCAAACCCAGTTGACCAAAGCTTGACATGCCCTCTGTGCCTAGCTTTGGCTGCTAACGGTTAGCTAATGGTCAGTTCAGTTTTGTGTATTTGGTATCAGTTTTCATGGCGCTGAATGATCCAATCAGAGGACAGAAACATGTTTCAGCACGTCGCTTTAAGGTGCCTGTCTTAGCATCATGGGAATCAGTTGGCTGGCACTAGCATTTAAAACACAGCACCATAAACTTGTATAAGTGTAACGGGAGGATGGTCTGAAACCAGTTGTTTTAAGGAGAGATGGTAATCACCACACCGGGTCCATTGATTGGTTGTTTACTTCTCCTGCCCACTGCCCCAGAGGTGCCTCTGCATCTCCATGGGTGACAGATTAGGTTCCCCATTGTCACCAGCAGTACTCACACAATACACACAAAGCACACCTTGGCTGAGAAGCTCTCACTTACGCCTGAGTGAACAGCTTTGGAGGCTTTTGTGTGGCCGGAGTTAAATTAAGGCTTTGGCCACATAGCTGAGAGTGACCCCCTGCAGCCACAGCTTTAGCAGCCATGTTGCACACAGGTCTCCTCAGGCTGGCTCTGTAGGGAGCGGAGATGCTGCTCTTTCACAGGCTAACGTCCAAGCCTTGTTTTCAACCCCCCTCACCCTGATTCCCCTTCTAGAGACATCTTCCTCACTTAATCCTGTAGAGACGGCTTAAATTAACTACCTCAGGCTTAATTGGGAGTGAAGTGTTAAACCTTGGTTTCCTGGCGAGTTTATTCAGAGTATCTGCGGCTCTTGAAAGTTTGGTAAAAGCATTGAATTTAGTTTCTACAAAAAAGGTTTTGGCAGTAAGGCTAGGCGGCAATCATTCAATAATGATAATTAATCATCCTTAAATATAATCATATCATGATATACTATTTTCAATATGATATATCAAGAACATTTACTCAATCAAGTTGTCTATATTAGGGGTGCACCGAATGGGAAATTCTTGACCGAAACCGATACCGAAAATAGGAAACAGTTGGCCGAATGCCGAAAGGCCGAAATTGATTAATAGAAATATATATATATA
>NW_011348830.1:12531-19080 GCF_000735185.1 Notothenia coriiceps
TCAAACCTCAACAAACACCTGCAAAGAACACATGCTAAGGCGAAGCTAACGCACACGCTATTTGTTGTTTGTTTATATCACGTAGTCTGTTCTTCTTCTCTGTCTTCCGGTTGTTGCCTGTTTTTAATGACGAATACACACTACCGCCGCCTGCTGGTAAGGAGAGTTATTGCCACTCACGCATGCGCAGTTCGTACGTACTCGGCTGAAGTCTTTGCGGTGTGTTCCAGTGCGACACATGGCCAAGACGCAGGAGAACACGCCGACGCAACATTCGGCGTCGGCATCGGCGAGTTCTCTGGTGACTGCTTGGTGTGTCAGGGCCTTAAAAGTCCCTTACACACCAAGCATATTTCGGCCGTCGATAGATGTCGATGAGCGTCGTGTCGCCCTACTCACATTGGTGTGTCGTGTCTATTCGGCCGTGCCGACATATTCCGCCACCGGTTCAACATGTTGAATCGGGAGGCTGTCGGCTAAAGGCAGTCGGCCAAAGAAATCACTCAGATTGGCTGTTCAGCTTAGCGAATCAGTGCATGAGAAGCAAAACGGAAGTGAGGGACCCAAACAAACTATTAAGAAGGCAAATCTGAGATTTCATTTGACTCCAGCTCTCGACACAGGCTCGGGAAAGCCCCATGAGCTTCTCGTTGTAGAGTGAAAATGGAACGCACACGCTATTTGTTGTTTGTTTATATCACGCAGTCTGTTCTTCTTCTCTCGGTTATCACGCAGTCTGTCTTCCGGTTGTTGCCTCTTTTGAATGACGAATACACACTACCGCCGCCTGCTGGTAAGGAGAGTTATTGCCACTCACGCATGCGCAGTTCGTACGTGCAACTTGGCCGTCGGCTAAAGTCTTTGCGGTGTGTTCCAGTGCGACACATGGCCAAGACGCAGGAGACATGAGGCGAAGTGAGGTGACGTTCCGTCGGGACGTGTTCTTTGGTGTCAGTTTGGCGTGTAAGGACCTTTACATCCAACTTTACAAGTTCAAGTTCATTACCAGTACACCACTGCATATGCATATATTGGATCAATAACCCTTATTGCCAGAAAGTTAAATAAGACTAGTGCCACTCCAATGTCTGATGGATAATATTTTGTAGTTGGAGCTAGTTGAGCTTAGCATAAAGACTAAAAACCGGGGCAAGTCTGTCCAAAGAAAATGTCTACAGGCACCATCTAGAGCTCATCTTGTTTATTTAATCTGCACAAAAGTGAAAAAAGTTGTGTTTATTTTCTGAACTATTTCTTGCTCCAACAATGACTTACTGCCAGGCCATACCGTCTATGCCCGGTTTTTCATCTTGCCCTCATACTTTTGTATTCATTGTGGCCTTTGACTACAACTATACGACTTTAACATAACTTTGTGAACTCTGCAGACACGCTGGAGTTCTTCTGTTGGGCATTAAGGAGTTAAGTTTGGTTGCTATGCCGTGCACAGAGCTGTATTATGCAAGCCGTGGAGCGCAGACACAGAGAGAGGAAGTGCATTACAGAATGCTGAGCTCAGGGCTTTGGCTCGCTGCCAAGCATACACTCCTACATGTGCACACTCACACACACACTTACACACACTCAGCTGAGGGCATACCGATTTTTCCAACAGCACAGCGGTCCTCCTCCTCGAGTCACTCTCTTTTTGTTACGTCAGTAGTTCAGCTGTGGGCCAAGCTTGACTGGGGCACGCCTGCGTAACTGAGAGCATGCTTTACTGTGTGTGTGTGTGTCTGTATGTATGTGTGTGAGTTTTAAAGACAGGATGTGGATTTTGTGTGAAGTGTGATCCAGGGTGTGTTTGTGTGTCTGCGCAGCAAGAAAAGCAGCAGTTAAGAACTGACACATGGCTTTTTTTCTTCTTCTATGTCTATGCTAAGTTTCACTTGTACGCCTACTATTTGTTTTTGCTCAGCTCTGTATCACTAAGCCCCACCACATATAAAGAGAAACACCTCCTCTGTTTACAGCGATCTCCCACCCAGCAGGGGGTATATGTGTCAGCTCTCTGGTGTGTCACATGTACGAGTAAAGTGGAAATCACATCTCCCACTTAACAACCCAGGGTGAATAACACTGTTAGTGTGCAGCTCTTTATTATGGTTTGTATTTGGTCCTTACCGTTAACAGATATCTTTTGTTATACTATGTTTACCTTTGTTGTCTATTTGTACTGTAGTTTGACATTTGGTAGATGAATTCCTTTGCTCTCTCGACATCAATCTTATATTTGTAATCCAAATATGCGGACAGAGCTAACATCCGATTAGCTTGGCTAAAAGACTTGAATACTGCCTCTTACAAGGTAGCAGCTCCTTCAAAGACAAGTTATGAAATTGTTTATTTAATCTGCATTAAAACCGAAGTGTATTTACAACATTTGCTGTAAACTGGCAAATTGTCCTCTTTACACTTGAGTCAAAAGTACAGAAGCTTTTTGAAATATGTATATAAAAAGTACTGTTCTCATTTCTGTGTGACAATCACATGAAACACATTCTAAATGATGCATTGAAGTGATTTGTTAAAACATTTTAGATCTAAGAAGATAGAAATGTGTACTAGCTTTTTCTTCCTGCTCCCAGTTAATGTAAACTGCCCCACTGACAGGGTTTCTAATGGAGAACTTTCCATTTTCTATGGTTCAGACTCCCATCTTATTATGTTGTCTGTCATCTGTCACTCATGTTAGCCTGACAACATGATGAAGGACGTCCATCGTTCTATTCTGTCTGTATATCTCTTCTTGTTGGACAAAACAAAACAACGTACATGCCCATCAAATCTTCATCAAATCTTTGTAGCTCAGTCAGGTGTTTTCATCAGATTACCATTTTTATCTTGTATGTTAGCCTTATGAAGTACTATGTGTGCTCGGTACAGTGAAACTGAAACAATACAGACATTCACCTTCTGCTACATGTACGTACACAGATGATAAACTCTCAAAGCAGATTTCCTGTGACCCAGCTTTGGACACCATGTGTTATCACTGTAACCCACTAACCCAGTCAGATACTTTCCCACACACAGACTGTCATTACAGAATAATGTTTGGCATAAATGATTGTATGCATGCGTAGTCATCTCATGGCCAATCCTTCTTATCTGGAATATGTAAAGCTACTGTAGCTCCCACATGCAGCTACTGCGTTTTTAAATGTTAGTCAAGGTGTTCTTTTGACACTTGCCTGTTCTTTTGTGCTATATCCTCCCTCTTCAAACCAGAAAGCATTAGAGTTTATTTTTCTTTGAGAAATCTGAGTTCAAGACATAAGCTTAAGGTCCACATTGAAATGTGCTCCTCCGTCCATGTTTACATTCCCCTAACGCGCACAGAGACCTATAGGTTTCAGCGTGTGCGAGGCTCTCTGTACAATAGCAGGTCTCTCTGCCTCGTGGCGACTCGATGATCCCGTCAGGGTGAGAGAGGGTGGAGGGGCTTCTGGGTGTAGAAAGCACTGGAGGTGTTGTGGAAGGGAAATTAAAAGGAAATGAGAATATTTGGGAGAACTTTGCTCTTGCCTCGTGTTCTTTCACTCCTCTGTCTTTCTTTCTCTCTCCGTTTCTTTCTTCCTTCCTTTTTAATTTCATGGCGGTATCAGAGTTTGGCTGAACCATAGTGATGGAAAGTATCGAGTTTAATGTTTCTGTAAGAGTGGAAATCTTGCACTGAAAAACAGATGCAAGAAAAGAAACAATGTTTATGTGCAGTGTCTTTGGTGGGGATTTAATGCAACATTTTTATTTTAACAGTACATCACATGTTTTTTTAAGCTAAAACAGTTACTTACAGTTCTATGGAGCCTTTTTGGCTTGTATAACGTCTTTTCTTTTGCTTTAGCAGGCGGCTAATTGTATTACATTGTTTTTTAAATTCTCTGACAAGCACCAAAAGGCAGACAGAAAATATTAGCAACATGCACAATGGAACAGTTAGCCAGTTAATTTCCTTGGGCAAGCTGGTAGAGACCAAAAACAGAGCTAGAGAGAGATATTATCACTTATATGGCAAAACACGACTCAAATTAATCAACATTAACTTAAAGGTGGGGTAGGTAAGAATGGAGAGACCAGCTGGAGTGCGCTAGAATTTAAAAGTACGCTGCCGAAAAAAGTCTGCCCCTTCCTTCAGACTTCCTTACAGTGCCCCTCCTCCAACACACACGAACGCGCACATGACCAATGAGGGCACGAGATAAGTTTGTGCACAGATGGAAGGCTGACAGGCAGGTAGGCCATCCAGTTATTTTAGCCGGGCTGGTTAAAATGACTAGTCGTCCTTTTTACAGTACCACGGCTTCCTCAGAAGACATTTTTTTATGTATTTATTGTCAAAGCATTTAATGTATTCATTGCTATCGGGATGTTAAGAGCATTCCATGGAATATAACAAAAAGTGTTTCTGAAGTGAATTACCTACCCCACCTTTTTAAGAAGTGAAATGTTCAGTGAAAACTTGATTCCTGAGTCATTCATCGTAGGTTTTAAATAAAGATTTTTAATATGAAAGCCACTCTGTGTACTTACTGATCACCTGCATATGCCTAACAGTAGATATGTCTTCTGTTCCTCTGCAGGGTTCCACCTCAGCGGCACGGTGCGGGAGCCTGCCACGGCCTCTGAGCCAGAGCTCGTCTGCAACGTGAGCGTCAGCTTCGACCGCTGCAAGATCACAGCGGTGACGTGCAGCTGCGGCAACAAGGACATCTTCTACTGCACACACGTGGTGGCGCTGGCGCTGTACCGAGTACGGAAGCCCGAGCAGGTCAAACTGCGGCTGCCCATCTCAGAGACTCTTTTCCAGATGAACAGAGATCAGCTGCAGAAGTTTGTTCAGTACCTGATCACAGTGCATCACACCGAGGTGCTGCCCACCGCACAGAAACTGGCTGATGAGATCCTGTCGCAGAACTCCGAGATCAACCAGGTGCATGGTGAGTGGAGAGGCTGCAACAATGTGGTTTTTTATTCATTTGCAATATTTTGCATTGTTGGAGGACTTATGTTTTCATTGACAACTTTTTATTTTAATACTGGAAACAAACCCATTCTGCCAATAATACTTCTCCACTTCTACATAAGTAAAATTCTCAGTGCAGGACTTTTACTTGTAATGGAGTAATCTAAGAACAAATTATTTCTAATTTTATTAAAGGAAAGCATCTCAGTTGTTCCTCAAGTACTTTGAGGTACTTGTTAGTGTTATTCTGTCCTCCATCATGCACCAGTGGAGGAGCAGCTGGAGGCTGATGTCTTCAGAGACGACTCAGAAAACACACATTGTGTTTAGGGAGAACAAGAAACAAATCAGGTGAAGTTTCACTTGACTATACGTGGGAAAAGTTTCTGAAGATACTTATTTTGCTGGTTAGGCAGTCACAGAAACAATTAGGTCTATAGAATATTATATTGTGGAAAAAAAATATACCTTTTTATATGTTGTGCTATTTCTTTTTATTGTATTCTCTGGAATATTTGGTGTTTTATGGCTCTTTTAGTTACATGTTGATTGGTTATATAAGTAGTGAATGGTACTATTTAGGAATACATTTTGTGGTAGTTTTCTGCTTCTGGAGCACTTTGTGTTACAGTAATCTTCCTTATCCCAGTTTGTTTACATTTAAAACACATATCATTGTGTACAGTAAGTTAATGACTATACATGCAAATATGATGTATGTCTGAGGGAGATTTTCCTTGCAGGTATTTGGTGGTTGTATAATGTCTCTTTAGTATCTGCTTGTACGCTGTGGAAAGAAGTCAAGCCTATTTAGCTTTTTGCATCTCGGGGCTTTAATCCTCCCCAGTGAGGCTTGTTAAGTGTTGTTCGCTGGTTATTGTTGCAGATTTAGCAGAATGAATGGTATTGATCAGTGTTTAAGCTGGCTGCATTAATGCACACAGGGAGCAAGGTGCTGATGCATGCATGTTCACGTCTGCTCCTCCCTGGGAAGACACATTATTATTATTATAATGAATCCAACCGAGGACATCAACTCTACATAAGTACACTTTCAAAATACTTTTACTGGAATATGTGCATTTTCTACTACTTTTTACTTATAATTCACTTAAGTTTTTGTTGCAGATTCAGAATAAAAAAACGCAATATAATCAACTTTTATCATATACAGTGTTTCCCCTATATACAAATAGTGCTGAAATATAGCCGCTGCTGAAATATGAGCTCCGCTGCTAGGGGGCGCCAGCCAGGTACCCAAAAAAAAAAAAAAAATCTTTTTTACTTTTTTCTTAAAATAATAATAAGTGGCGACCATTTTTCATTTTTGATTGTTTGTTATGTGGATTTGTAGTATTTGTGTTACTGGCGGTCGCCTAGGGCGCCAGATCTGGGGGGCGCTGCGCTGGTAGCTCTGGGAGGGAAAAAACATTTTTGAACGTTGGCGCTCATCCAAATGTTCGGCCTTGATGTAACAACATTCATAATTAAGTAAATGTAACACCCTTTTCACCCTGGTTACACGTTTAATTTAGGTTAACTAGGTAAAATAAGATATGAATGAACAACAAAATTAAAATAAG
>NW_011348831.1:0-19399 GCF_000735185.1 Notothenia coriiceps
TCTCGTCTCTCTCTCTCGTCGTCGTCGTCGTACGTACGTACGTACGTACGTACGTACGTACGTACTACGTACGTACGTACGTACGTACGTACGTACGTACGTACGTACGTACGTACGTACGTACGTACGTACGTACGTACGTACGTACGTACGTACGTACGTACGTACGTAGTACGTAGTAGTAGTAGTAGTAGTAGTACGACGTACGTACGACGTACGGACGTACGACGACGACGACACACACACACACACACACACACACACACACACACACACACACACACACACACACACACACACACACACACACACACACACACACACACACATACACACACACACACACACCTTGCAATTGGGTACTGTTTCAGTTCAAGTGTTATTCGGCATTCACCTTTAACTTGCACAATCTTTTTAAATAGTTATCTTGACTGTGAAACGTGAGGAGGACCCAGCTTAACATTTAACACAAAATCAGTGCACTTCTTTTGGACTTGTTTGGGGCCTTGAGTATAATGAAAAGTGGTTTGTCTAACTCGTGAACAATCTTATAATAATCTGCTTGCTACACTACTTACATATTGCATTTCAGTCATTGGCAGTACATAAAGTCTATATGTGTTGGACCACATTAAAATCCACACTGCCAGTGACTGTCGCTGGTGTAAGTGCTGATCCATAACCCAGCGTGCCATATGTTTCTTGTGTAACGTATTGCTTTCCCATTCTCAATAAAGTGGAAAAATAAAAAGGCTTTTACAGGTCCCTGTGGGCAGCAGCTACTTCCAGTGGCAGTCACTGAGCTGTTGGGCTGCTGTGGTGACAAATGGCACCAAGCACATATTTTACTATTGCCATTTACAATGCACGATCCAGGCTGTGCTGCTCAAATGACTGTGCAGCAACAGTGTGGAGAGGTGTGTGTGTGTGTGTGTGTGTGTGTGTGTGTGTGTGTGTGTGTGTGTGTGCACATCCGTGCGTGCGTGCGTTCGTTGGTCTGGCGAGGGCCCACACAAATATGTAGGGCATTTTTTATAATTGTATTTATCAGTCACTTTACTTTTCTTAAGTAGTCAAACATTTGAAGCTGACACTGTTGTAAAACAAATGTGGTAAATACTTATCTTGTAAGAAAAATGGTATATCAGATTTAATTCCTCTATTTGCGAACATGACAATTGCAATTGTAAAGCCACTTGTTCTGTCATGATGAATGTGTGAAAATATGGCAACTGTAAAACAAACCTGCGGTCACCAGGATTAAAGAAGGTGGCTATATAGCATAATTACTTTGTTATGGTAGCAAATAATGACATCTGCTTGTACAATGAAAAAACATTTTATATTTGAACATTTCAGCCATTCACCTCTGATACATTTGAAAAGAAAAAAAAGTTGAGGTGGGAAATAAATGTACATTAGCTGGGTGAATAATCTCCATTTGACGGTCCATTTGATATAAAGATTCTGGACACAGTCTTACACATTACAATAATGAATCAAAAGTGGTTTCATATTGTTTATATAATCCTTTACAGTTGTGTGCATTTTTACAGAAGTTTACTTATTAGAGCAGATACACTGCGTGGTAGAAATTAACCTTTGACGGTAGGCCTACATAATTTGCATGTCCTACGCACGTGGCCGTCAGGGGGCAGACATCAGTAGGTGAGCGCTCGTGGCCCCTGTATGTTCCACACCGGCAGTTATCAGAGGCGCGCACGGGCGTACACGCGCAAACATTAGACGGATACAAAACGGTTTTTTGAGACTAGACATACATGTAATTCACAAGTATAACTACGTAATATAAAAGGGAGATACAAACAATAACCTGAGAAACTCAAGATTTGAAATATCTTTGGAAAAGTCTAAAATAAAATATGATGTGATTCAAAGCCCTGCATATGAGTAGGAGAGCATCGACTAATCAAACAAGACAAATATTACTATTCAGACTTGTTATTCAGAGTATACATAATGACTTTATTTGCATTTATCAATGTTATTAAAGTGTGAAGCATGAGTGAAGGAGAGAGAAAGAAACACATAGTGTGGTAGCCAGAGGGCGGTGGCATTTCTGTCTCTGCGTAAACGGAGAGAGTGGAGAAGGAGAGAGCGCACGGAGAGAGAAGCAGAGCTTAGTGGCGAGGCAGCAGTGCCGCTGAGTGAAGGGACCCCGTGGCTGTTTCCACCGCCGAGCTCTTCTCACAGCTTAACCTGCGCCTTTTCACACGGACTCCGACACCGGGACTAGAGGCTATACACTCACCCATCTTTTGGTTTTTGACTCGTTTGATTAATCAGCAGACCCTGAGGTGGAGGGGGGGTTCTCATCGCCCCCGCCGTGGACCGAGGAGTTGTGTGTGTTTTATGTGTTTTACGCGTTGCTTGTAATGGGGAAAAGTGGACAGAGAAGTGGAATAGGACACGGGGGTTTCGGCTTGGTGAGGATGTGCTCCACGCCGGGGATCCTGCTCCTCCTGCTGCTTGCACACCGAGGAGTCGCCCAAGGTAAGGCTGCACCGCGCTTCTTCTTTTAAATAAAAAAAAATACTCTTAATTTGTTTCAGAGCGATGAAAGCGTTCCTTTATTTCCGAGATGCGGCTGTGTGGTAGTGGCAGCATGCCTGTAAGTAGGCGGGGGGCAGAAGTAGCTCCTGCCAGAGACATTTAGGCTACTTTTATTTCTTTTTATGGCGTATTTCCATTTAAATTGGGCCGATGAGGGGATGCTTTACCCAGCGTCTTAAGGTGTAAAACAGGTCCATCTGCGCATTTCCCTGCCTGCTTGTAGTGTGCGGTGCCAACTGAAATACACAACTCGCATCCCACGTTTTCCTGTGAGAAACGACTAATAGGCTAAGTAATTTATTCCGATTGAAACATAAACTGCGTTAATTCGTAACGGCTCAGTGTGAAATTGTGGTCTTGATTTGCTCTTGAGAAACAGATAAATACGAATATGACTGCCACAACTCCTGAAGTCCCTGTCAGTAATGAACATTGCAGTGATTATTCCCCAGCACTAATAAATGGGTAAATGAACTCCGGGGTTGCAGTTAGATTAAGGTGGAAGCTGTGAAGGGCAGGACGCGGAGCCCATGATTAGCCGACTAATGTCTCATTGCAGAGCGCCTCGCGATGTAGAGGCGACGCAACACTGCTCCGATCGGAAAATTGATCAAAAGTCACAAACACTCACAGCCGCCCGAAGCATGAGGGCAATTATATATCTCAGAAGACAACCCGGTGCATGCAAACATCATGTAGTTGAAGATGAAATGCGTAAATATAATCTGCTCGTCACAATTGGCTTATAAAGAAAGCGCCCCATAAATCCTTACATACAAGTCTAGGCTGATGAAAAGGATAAGGTGTTTATTACTGTGTTGGCACCATAGTCCCCCGGTGATCATAGCAGGGTTATTAAAGTGATATTTCTGCAGATAGGCGTGCAGCCACACGCTGCTGGTGTGGTGGAGAAGGCAGGTCACGGGCGGACTGAGCCAGAAAAATAATCCTAACTTTGTAAAGTGTTTAATCATTTAAGAGATCTGAGATTCACAATTTAAAGGGCTGCTTTTCGGAAATGCTGACAGAAAACTCCTCTATCACACTCTAGTTGACCTTCTCAGGCAGACCTTGTGGTTACCTTGTTAATGTTTTAGCAAACAAAAAAAATATTTCCAAGTTTATTAATTCAACACATTTTCAACTCAACACATTTTTTTTTTTGTGAAATCCTTATAAAAGGAGCTTAGTAGGTTTCATCCCCTATTAAGATCTTTAAATATAATTGTGATACCCTACTAAGACTTGGTGTTGTTTTTGATCTTTTCCCTCAAATTACATAACTAACTCTCCACCTGAAAGCCTTGTCGAGATTGAGGTTGCCTAGTCCACACAGTGCAGTCAGTACATTGGTATCGACATTACGTGTTAGCCTAAGTTTTTTTTCTCCTGAATTTCGGCTGCAATTGGACATGATGTTGCTGCCACCTTTCTCTCGTTGCCCAGGGGAACAACATTCACCAACTCCCACCAATATTCATTATGACCGTTCTCTATTGGTTTACTGTTAAATCAATACGTTGCAAATAGGGACATCCAATTTGAGTAGGCTTTCACCCACATCTGATAAATTGCACCTTGCTACCAGCTTGTGACTCAATTTGACACTGGTAGAAAAATCAGATAATTGGAAACTCAAACTGTTGAGGCTTTTCAGGCAGATGAAACCTCGATCTTTGCACATTGTCCCTTATTCTGCTTCCATTTTTTCAAAAGTTTATATATCTCCTCTCCCTTTTTGCCTCTTATGTTCATGTCTGTTAATTATCTGTTCCTTACGACTTGACTCGTGTCTCTGAAGTCAGTTCTTTGTGTGTAAAGACTCTAGAGTCACTCTATGGGTTGTTCAATTGAATGGGACAAACACATTGACCTAACTGTGGGGGAGCTGGTTACTTTGTGTACATAACTGATCCTCTCTCTGCATCAGTACGTCCGGTGGATATATTCAAACGGTTTCTGTGGGCATTTAGTCTTTAATTGAATATAAGAATAAGTGTATTAACCAAATAATTATTCTGTTCTTCAACATTTCTGGTCATGCATCATTGCATTGTGGTCAGTTGCCTTGATTTAACTTCACTGTGGAATATGTGGTTTGGTATGGTTTACTAGTTTAATTTGTTTTTGAGGTTATGACTAATACGGTTCTAGAAAATGGTGTTTGTGGAAATGATGCTGTAACTGCTGTGGATTCAAATGATGACAAACATCAAATACTACATTTTTCAGATGTACACTTACTGTATCCCACACATGATAAATGATTCAATCCATGACATTCTACTTGACATCCTGATCCCTCTTAAACTTTTAATTATTCCTATTTTTTCTTAAGAATTTTTTATCCCAACCCTATTTGTGATATAGGCATCATTCTTCTAGCTTTGCACCGCCAAATTCAATTACGGAAAAATATCCTTTTGCACTCACACACACACTTTTTTGCACACTTGTCATGTGGCCTTACAATGAGAGTAGAGTGTTCGTTGAGATCCTCTCATGCCAGTGAGAGTGCATGTGTACGCGTTGTAACTAAGTCCCACCCTGAAGCCTCTCGGCCTATTAAAAATCCATTAGCTAAGCCCTCTCATATTTGATCTGGAGTGAATGGGTGTCAAGACCAGTCGGCAAAGTCTGAAAAGTCCCCTTGTTTATTATGATGACTAAGCTGTGGTGTAGCTAGATTTTAGCATTCAGCTGCTACTGTATACAGTCTTAGTCTAAAACATTTAGTGTGTTTCTGCATTATACAGAGCCTGCAGCCGCAGTCATTTCAGAATCTACAGTTTAGCTGTTGGGTTCTGGTTACAGACGCTCATATTTCTCTGGCATGTTGAGGTTCAACTCGCGATCTCTTTTGAAAAACCACAACCATTTATACTATGAAACTTTTTTTACTTTGTTTAAATACGTATAGTCTTCAACTTAATAGTTAATAAAAAAATGTGGGTGAGTTTCTGTGTCCTGCGCAGATGGGTGTAGGTGTATGTGTGAATATGTAGGTGCAGAGGTGTATATATGTACTGAATGCGCTCACATGAGGGGTGTGTGTGAGTGTGTGTTTATGAACTTGGCAGCATAGGAATACTCTCAGGGAACTCCTGTGGTGTTTTTGTGTGTGTGGGTTTTTGTGTGCACACATGTGTGTTAGAACGTGTATACGTGGGAGATTGTGTGACTTTGTTCATGTGTGTGTCATCTTGGCATCATAGCGCTGCTCCAGCAGAGCTCACATGGTATGTAGTTGTTTGTGTGTTTGTGCGCGCAAACTCTTGGCATTATGATATTGCCAGAGCTCCCATGCTGTCTCCCATTATGCTCTGATCCTGTCCCATGGTGCATTGCAGCCATCCAGGGTTCAGTGCTTGTAGGGGGACAGCTGGGAATTATTGGAACTAAATACACCAATTTCATTGGCTGCGCTGCTCAAGCCAGCCCAATGCTGTTTTTGTATCAGAGCAAGAGAGGGGGAGATAGAAAGAGTGAGACGGGAAGGATGAATGGGTGAGGAAGGGAGAGATCTCTCTGGGTGGTTTGTACCAGCTTTGATCACTCCACTAGGACTTGACAAGCTGAATGACTGCCACACACATACTCGCACACAGAACACACACACAGCAAGATATTTCTCCGGTCAAACAATGGTGCATTCTGTCTGCATTCTCTGCGTGTGTATGTGAGCGTTATAGTGAGTGTGTGTGGGCTCGGACGGGCGTTCATGAGAGTGTGTGAAAGGAAGTCTTTGACGGTGTCTGGGGTTGTTTTCTATTGAAGACCTTCCTGCTGCTAGTAGCAGCCTAGTGATGGCAGATTTCCCTCACCTCTCTGCCTTCTTTATATTATTCTGTATCCTTACTTACTCATCCGTACATTTCATAGACTCTTATTTTAAGTGTGACCAGTGGTAAACCTTTCTCCACCCTCCCTTACTCTATATCTATCCTTTAAGTCTGTGTCCATGTTAGCTGCTGAATGGATTTGACTGACCTTTTTTTCCTCCTTGTATGTGGCCTTGAATATGCATCCATTCACTCAGTATTTTGTGTACTACTGTCAAAGTGCTGGATTGTGTGTGTCCCCCTAAAGTTGTCTACATCTTATACATGTTTAACTTAGAACACATAGCAATTGCAGCTTGGCCTATTTCAAGAATCAAGAGCCTGAATGTGGGTTGTTTGTGTAGCACCTCATCTCTGCTTTCTTTGAGGAAAGCAGAGATGAAATCCGGTTTAGAAGGTGCAAGTGTGGTTTTCAAGAATCTGTGTCGACAAAGCGCGTCACTCTGCTTGCACCATTTACTGTCTCTCACACTCCGCAAGGGAAAACCCAGGATGGAACATGAGAATGCATCTGTGTGTGTGTGTGTGTGTGTGTGTGTGTGTGTGTGTGTGTGTGTGTGTGTGTGTGTGTGTGTGTGTGTTTGTGTGTTTACTAGAGATGGGCTGAACTAAAGAAAAAAGGAAAGAGAGAAAAGAGAAGCTAAATGTTCTGAAGCTGATTCCCAGCGTCTGCTGCTGTAAGGCCTTATTCCTTCTAGAGTTTCATGTAAAGATCTGGAATTATGAATTTTTCATGGCCTGTGAAACCTAAGGCCTCATCTGGGGCTCTCATTTCCAGCCTTTTTGTTCTAGTTAGTAAGTGTGTGTGTGCTCCCAATCAAGGCCTACAATATAGTTCCCACTGGTCCCATGCGGTCCAGTTCTGTAAAAAAAAACAAAAAACTTTGAAATCATAGATTAGGTGTAAGATGTGAACTTTTATTTTATAATATGAAACCAGTCTGATTAAAAGCACTTTCAGACACAGAGGAATATTGTATAAACTACTGGATCATCTTTTTGGAAAGCATGATTATCATTATCATAAAACACCTCACACGTTCATTATTTGCCTTTTGGTTCATCTAAAGCTAAATCTTAGATGAGTTTGCTTGATGTCATTTTTTTCAGCCCTCTGCAAGAATAAACTAGTTGTCTTTCTTTCCAATTGCGCTGAGTAAACTGAAGCCACTGAATGCAAGGCCACACATTTTGGTACTGTTGTCCATCGTCTCCGTTCCTCTTTGCTGTCATTTGTCCCAATTTTGATCACTCTCTCTGTCATGCTTTGTCTCCTTCCCATCTGCTACCTCTTTTATTCTCTTTTTCTGCTACTGTCTCTCGCCACTCTGTCTCTTTCTCTAGTTCGATTTACACTGTTTAATTAGAGTGTGGCCCAAACAGTGGACATATTGTTGTACATCTGAACAGAGGCCCAAACCCAGCGGGACGTAATGTGTTTGTGTGTATGTGTGTGCGTGTTTGTTCATGGAAATAGGGTGGAAACTCATCAGTCAGCCGGGGAGAGAGAGAGGCTTTCCCCTCACACAGTCGCCCGTGCACAGATTTATACAGGCCAAGCTCAGATAGATGGATAGGAAAAAAGAACGGAAGAACGAAGGAGATAGAGCAACGGAGCCTGCCGTCATGCTAGCTGCTCTGCATTGAAATCTCACCTTGTGTCATGTTTCTAAGGCTTGTCTCTATTCACAGCCAGCTTAGGCTTTTCACTGCCTATATTTTCTTTTTATTTGATACCGTAAAACCTCCAGTAAATAGCCCAGGCTGGTTTACTTGCCTCCAAACACAATGTGCAGCATACTGCACGTATTGAAGACAAGCGATTACCAGACACCCTTTTTTTCCTTCTGTACGTGAAGGAACAGACTTCTGCCTCTTTAGCTTAATCCCCCTCGTCTCATCCCATGTCTGTTTCTGACACTTGGTTTGGATTCATGCCAAACAACCTATCTGCTGCGTCTCCAGATCTTTGCTAATGGCGTTCTTATTAAAGACAGGTTTTACTGTAAATTAAGTGGTTTGAAAATATAATTTGAAAGTGTTATCACAGATTTCTGCAGTGCTCAACCTTTATAAGCTGCGGCATTGCAAAAGGGTTGCTACCTAAACACACACCTTCAAAGAGAACGCATTTCTAAAAGCACGCGCTCCATTTATGAGAACAATTCCTGGAGTGTAGACACACGACCAGCAGATGGGTGCTTTGGCTGAGGGGGTGTGTGTGTGTGTGTGTGTGTGTGTGTGTGTGTGTGTGTGTGTGTGTGTGTGTGTGTGTGTGTGTCGGAGCAAGCGAGTCTTATTTGTGTCAGCATGAATATGTAATTAATCTGCCATTGAGAAAAGACGACGTGTCACAGCAGGGGGTCCACAAGGCTGACACCCCGGGTCCTTTTTGTTTCCACTCAAAGCTTGTTGTGGGTATTGTCCTGTATTGAGAAAAGGAGAAAGAAAAAAAAAAGGAGCGACAAGGTTAAGAGCAGCAATACAAGAAGAGAGAAATAAAGTGGAAGAAGAAACCTAAAGGGGAAGGTGTTTTTTATGGTGGAGAATTTGACATTCACGCTCCTTTTTGATAGGAAACAAAGCTGCGCTGTAAAAGCCCATTCAACTCCTGGTTGAGAGCGGATTGGGCAGAGGAGGAGGAAGCGAGCAAGCAAGCGGGCTGAGAGGCGTAGGAAAGCCGCTTGAAGGATTAGTCTTTCTCTTCTTCATATCTTTCACCATTACATTTTTTCTCTTCCTTTGTAACTCTGTTTCCCTCTCCTGCTCTCCTTTCCACATCATCCCATTTTGGCCACTTTTCCTCCCTTTCTTCCTTGGTCCCTGAATCCAACCCCTCCCTCCCTCACCCCCGACAGTAGCTCTTTTCTTTTTCCTACTCTCTCTCTCTCTCTATTTGTGCCAAAATTGTCTGTAATCTAGTGGTCCATCTAAAGGAATATGCAAAAACCTGAAACCATAATTACTATAATCGCCACTGTAACTTTTTACCTCCTTGGCTTATGACTGTGGTTTGCAAACACACACACACACACACACAGACAGGCAGCCACAAAGGCACAAATCCGACATAAACGCTGTAACATTCAATTTCAGTTTATTGCGTATGATTGGTACAGAGGCACTAACACACTGTGCACTATAAACCTAGATGTGGTACAACAAGTCCATTCACTCATTTCGGCTATGCACTGGCTGTAATAAGGAACCGGCATATTTTACTCCGCGGGTGACAAGATTACGTGTAAGCAGTTTGCTTTGATTCATTTGAGCACCCCATTCTAAGTGGCTAATGAATATGGGTAGTACTTTGCTGAGAAGGCATGTTCGTGTGTCTGTTGTGTGTAGTGTTTGGATGAAATATCACATTGTTATTTTCCAGAATTATCCAAGCACACAGCGATATTTTTTTCTCTCCCCCTCCCCCTGAGGAGCACAGATAGGAAGGCACTATATTGGGACAAAGGATCGAGAATAATGACTCCAATGTCAAGATTATGCTTCCTTAAAATATTTTGTTCACTGGGGGAAAAGGTGATTGTACGGGGGTGAAAGGGGGAGGAATCAGAAGAGGCAAAGTGGACGTGTGGGAGGGAGAACGATATAGTGACTTGGATATGGGCCATTGCAGGAGGGAGAACGATAACTGAGGTGTTAATAATTTATTGCAAAGAGGTAAGAGATTGGAAGGAAAAAAACGATGAAAAAAGAACGGCAGAATGATTTCACTCCACTTGAATTCACAGTCATAAAGAGGCTTTGGTGTTTGTATCACCCTATTTGGGCCTCTAGAGGTCAGAGGCTAATACCTCATTCACACCAACGCAACTCCGGTTCAAGCTCTGTGCTAGAGTTTTTCAGGTTCAGAACCAGTTCTTCGGTTTAGCTCTGGCTCTTTTCACACCGCCCAGAGTCCACTGGTAATGCGTCATCAAAAAAAATCATCGTTTGCGTCATGACGTAACCATTTGCGTGCCTGCTTCATAAAGCCAAACCGCGCAGATTAAATCAGTTGCGTTCATTTATTATGGCTCTATCTGCAGCTTTTCCGGAGTCATTTTTGTGGTTTAGACCAGGGGTACTCAAACTTTTTTGTTAAAGGTCCACTTGTGAATCTTATACAAGGTCAATGGTCCGGATCAATGCGAGTAAAGTCCCCCCCCACCCCAGGAGCGGAGCAACAAAACTGAAATTAAGAAGCAGTTTTGGCGCGCAATGCCTGGGGCCCCCTTGAGGGGGTTTCCCGATATATCGTTGCAGTAAATTAAAGGGTGGTTCATGTTGTCTGCTGTGGACCTTCTTAATCTTTTTTTATGTTCTTTTTTTTTTTTTAGAAAATTACATTTTGAAATTGTTACGTTTATTCTGGTTTGTTTTGTGTTTGTATCAATTATTTTAAATGTATTTATTTATTGAATGTTTTGTGAGCTGAGCTGTGTGATTTTATATTTTATGTATCTCTCTGCACAGCACTTTGGTCTGGAGGTTTTAAAGTGCTATATAAATAAAGTTGGATTGGATTAATCTACCTTATTTGGGGGCCCCCTTCTGGTCCAAGCACTTGCCTGTCGGTAAACGGCGCCCCTGTATACACACACACATTCAATACATAAATACAGTATGATGGCTTGAACTAGTGGGAGAAATGGCACTGTTTGTCTGTAGCCAATGCCTTGAACCTCGGCAAAAATGGCATTAGAAAGTCAAGGTAGTCAAGGTAAACTTGCGGTTAACTTGCGGTCTGCAATAGAGTGGCGAAGTCACGCCCACTTACTTCCGCATCATGGGACCTTATTCCGAAAAAATAATACATTGAAGTCAATGGAGAGAGAAAACTTATCTTTTGATCCCGTTTTGAATTGTGCCATGAATTACACATATGTTGTTTGTCAATCTTAAAAAATAATTTCCATGTCAAAAAATTCTAAGTTTGTCTGTAAAACTGTTGAATATAAGACTATGAAAAATACGCAACTAGAAAGATTACAAATCCCATAGTAGCGTAAGTGCTGTCATAACTGATGTATTCCCTCCAGATAGCTAAAAATACATTTACTTACTGTACTTACTTACTTTAACAAGATGCCTGTGTGCTTTGTACCAGGTTGTNTTAATTATGGGACACAGGGTTCGGTCCGGATTGATTTGCAGTTCGGTCCAGATCCGGACCTTGGTCCGGAGTTTGAGAAGCCCTAGTTTAGACTATATTCTTATAAAAAAGTGTACTCGTGTCAATAAAGGTTTTTTTAAAACACAACTGCTTCCGAGGTCGGTCTTATTTCTTAAGGTGGACTGAACCATGAGTGTGGAGTAACGTTGTATCTTTCATTTAAATGAACTGTAACCTTCACGCAGGTAAGTAACAGCTGTTCTCAAATGAACACGTGAAGTAAAGTTTAATATTTATAGTTTTATAGATTTTATAATGAGTTATAATGAGAGGTGATCAACGTGAATGCTCAGGTTCCACCTTAACATGCAGACACGTTGCTTCACCATGAGCAGAAACCTTTATATATACAGTCTATGGCAGAAACACTGAAACTCTGAAACTCTTGTTAAGTTTCTCCATCGTTGTGTACAAACTGGATAAAACGCGGTCTTTTTGTTGTTGTTCAGGAGTTGATCCTGCCCCTAACCCTGCACCCGCCTCGACGTAAGCGTGACGTATGTGGTGCTTTTGCTCTGGCCGGACAATTTTTTGGTGCTTGAAACGAACCGGATTCCGGAGCTAAGAGGCTGCTCCGCTGCGGTGTGAACACGAAAACCCGGTACTTTTCAAGCTCCAGCTCCGAACCGTCCCTGAAACACCGTTGGTGTGAATGAGGTATAAGTGATTCAAGCTTGATTAATTAAGTAGATTGTGTTTAGACGTGTTTAGTGTTGATTGCATGGTTGATTGTCACATAATAACAATACAAGACAACCATCTCAACACTGAAAATCACAGAGGATCCCCACTGAAACCTCACTGGTAGCTGTGCAGTGAGCTGGAGGTGTGCACCGCTGATTTCTGTTTTTATTGTTGTGTGTTTAAAGACATTCAAAGGCCTTATACAAAGGGACGATCCAGCTGCCTTTCACACTGCCCAAGGTTAAGTGTTGAAACACAAATGTTAACTCTGTAAAGTCTTGGTTTACTTTGCTTTATGAGTCAGGGTTTCTACCTGAATAAAAACAGTTAGTGGCTTGATATTAAAACAGAAAAGTTAGCCTTGGTCTGTGAGTCAGTGGGCTAACAAGTCTGAAGACACTTTTATCTATACTGAGTGAAAGCTTCCATTTGTATAGAGCTTCTTTTTTTGTCTGCCGGATGCTGTTGTCCTTCAGTTGGTCCACGTCTTTTTGTATCAAGAGATAAAGTGAATGTATTCATCATTGTTGCCCATATCCGACTGCATAAAACATATTATTTTTTACTTGGTGCAAACTTCATACCTTGTGCTTTCATTGCATGCTTTTTATTGTCTTGGTTTGGTGTTCACAGTTTGCTATGTGTGTTGTCCTATTGGGGAATAGCTTTAATATTAAGTGAAACAGCAATGCAATATGAATGCAATATGTGTATGCAAAATGAATAAACATACAGGTCACTTTAATATGTGTGTCATATCATAAGGGAAATGCACACAGATTTTGAAAGAACATATTTTTCAATGTGCGAAAAACTGAACAACCAGATAATCCTTATTCATGAAAACATGCAATATATAGAGTGCAATATAACAGTTTGTACTTTGATTGAGTTAGAAAAATAAAAGTACAGAGCTAAATGTATTTTTTATTGATACTGTAAATTGGTTATGAAAAAATAGCCTTTTGTCGATAGCTTTAAACAGTTAACTGTTGCCACCTACTTTAATAAGCACTAGGTCAGCTGCTGGTGCAATAATCAGATATTACTTTTTGGTAAAGTCTGTTCCAAATAGGCTTAAATTAAATGGGGTGACAATGGGGTCAATGGATTAAAGCTTTAAAGTTGTTTTGAATGATTGAGAGATTTAAGATCTACTCTCCCACCGTGTCTCACAACCTCAGAGTGAAAGTCAGCTTTTATTATAGGTGTTTGACTTTGTGCAAGGCGATCATTAAAACTCTTCTGATATCTACCATGAATGTGCCTCTAACTTCCATGTTAAATTACATCTAGATTGCATCAGCTATCACAGCAGGGTGCTCCAATCTCTGCGCTCCCTCAACATTTCATGAACAACGTGTCAGATGTGTTGCATCTTTGATTAAAACAAGTGTTGATTATTTTAAGGATGTGCAATAATATAAATAAGGGATTTATTTGACTACTATACTGTATCTGCCTTGAGCCTTGAGCATTACAACAATCTTTTGGGTGGTGAAATATAAAATACCTCAAGCAAAGGGAGAAATAAAGAGTGAAAGGCAGAGTTTTTTTAAGCTGGACCAAAGGTTTATTTTCAATAAACATCAATAAATGTTGTAAGACAAAACAACACAGAGAACCAGAGGGCTTAGATCACAAGTTAGCACTCACACACACACACAGTCTGTGTGGGAGAGAATCAATGAAAACAAAGCAGATCTGAAACATACTAAACAACTACACAAAACAAGTCAGTAGGTCTGCACTTCTATTCACTGCTGAGTCATGAAAAAGTGAAACAAAAGACGAGCTAAATTGGACACCACACATGTAAGAAACAGACAATGTCCTCTTTTCAAATGCTATCTGTATGTTTATAATGATGTATTCTTTAACAAGGAGTAACACGGCAACATGAGTAAAGAGATGCAACAACGGGTGCACTTTACTGGTGTTTCTAAATGCTTTCCCAAAGAATTTACAGTGCTACTTTGATGTTGTAAACAACTTAGTCGGTAATGAGAAACACTGTTTTATTCTGTCTGCAGCAGCACTGCTTTTAATCAGGAGAGTGCGGACATATTGTTTTCCCAGCAACATTTAGCTCTAATGACTGCATTTTATTTTTATTTTATCCGGGGTCTGTTCCAATAGCAGAAACGTCCTTTCTTGTGCTTGTTAAACTAAGTTGTTCATCTTAGTAAAAAAAGTTGCTAATGACCTGTGCTATTTAGAGCCTCTTTGTGCTGGTTTGGATAGTGTTATCGGGTCACTTTCCCTAAGGAGGAGAATGAACGCCCACAGTAGATGATTAGATGCAAATTAAAAGTATTCTCTGCAAGAAGTAGTTAAGTACAGTGTTTCCCCTAGGATGGAGTCATAGCGGCGGTGCTAAGTCACGTGGACTCAGCATAATGTGAGCACGGAGCGCGTGGAATTTTTTAGTGTGTGCACGTGCAAAGTGCACCCCGACAATTTGTTTTTATGTGTCTGCCAGCAAAAGAAAGGCTCTTGAGGCCTAGTACCAGGGTCGGTTCTAGCCAATTTGCTGCCCTATGCAAGATTTTATATATAAAGAATAAATGAAAAATCTCTACAAAAGACAAATACCCTACAAAAACAGAAACTTATTGACATAGGTAATATACGTCTGGCCGGCTGGCTTCAAATGTATTCAGTATTGTATGAACATGTTTTAATTGGGGAATGGATGTCACATCCTCTAGGGGGGTCCGGGGGTATGCCCCCCCGGGAAGACTTTTTTGAACATTTTAAAGTAAAATGCTTCAGTCTGGCGCACTTTGAGCACACAATTACTAGAGACCTGATCTAGGGGGTACATCTCTAAAACACCAATATGAAAAAGATCGGTTTACATTTTAATAATCAAATAAGTATATGAACATAACCAATAACCTACCATAGCCAATAACAAATAAATGTAACTTATTTTATTTTTGTTGTTCATTTATATCTTATTTATTTATGCATATTTTTGTATATCTCCAACTTTAAACAATATTTTTGGTTTAGTGTCCTATAGTATACATTGGAATGATTTCAAACCTGTTTTTATTTATCCTAATAATTATAAAAGAGTGCCTTGGAAATATGTGTTTACATAATTTGTAAACACGTATTTGTTTGAGACCCACTGAGATAACTTAGACTAAAATTAACTATCTAAACACTCAGAGAGTCCTTTACCTCACTGAGCCTCTCAGTCTGACAGGACAGCTCTCCTCCACCATGGTTGTAGAAACATTTACTTCTTACAGTTATATCCGTTAGCGCAGCTAGCACCAGATTCTAATAACAACAGCGCCGGTACCAGTGCCCCCTCTCTCTCTCTCCCTCACTCGCTCTCTCGCTCCCACGCTCGCACTTTGGCTGTGAGCTCCGGGTGCCAGATAAGCCAACATCCCCCACTTTCATCACTTACAGCGCCCATCGTACAGGGCAAATGAAAAGTGTAACCGGGGTGAAAAGGGTGTTACATCTACCTAATTATGAATATTGTTACATCAAGGCCGAAAATTAGGTGCCAACGGTCAAAAATGTTATTTCCCCTCCCAGAGCTGCCAGCGCAGCGCCCCCCAGATCTGGCGCCAAAAATCGGCCCTGCCAGTACATACAGTGGCAATGCCTCAAGATTTAGCAAAAATACACCTTTATTTAACATACAGTAACACAAATACTACAAATCCACATAAAAAACAATCAAAAATGATAAAGTGTCGCCACTTATTATTGGCGATAGATTATTATTATTTATTCTTATTTTTTGGGTACCTGGCTGGCGCCCCCTAGCAGCGGTGCGCATATTTCAGCAGCGGCGCTGCGCCGCCACTATTTGTATATAGGGGAAACACTGAAGTGAACATATTTTTCATTAAAATATAATTAACTTTATTTCTTGGCGGTGTTGATTTTATAAATAAAACATTTACTACTACTTAAAGTCCTTACTTTTCAGACTGAAACATATTCTGTTTTGTATTTGAATATATTTGTGCTTGATGAACTGTTTCTTGTTTGTGGGTGTGAGCTCTCACTGTGGCTTTTCCATTCTGAGCTCGAAGTGAAGGCACATGTTAGCTGTCTTTTAACAGAAATAATACAAAATATCTCTGGCTAAAAGACCCAGCACTGTTAGGAATGTTAATTTAACCCAACCAGCAGAGGCCACAATTTAATGAAGTGTATCAAAAGATCACTGATGTTTCCTATTTAAGGCGGTAAGCTATCACATTTAAGAGGGTTTAGACCCAACCGTTCACCTCAGACAGATATTCTTGCGCTCGCGTGTTCCTTTCTATTCTCTAATGTTACCATAATTATCATCATCATCGTTCTTTCCCGAGGCACAGCTGGTGTAGTGGTTCAGCACCGCTTTTCAGCACAAACTGGCTCACTGTCCAATGACATGTGGCTCAATCTGCCCGCCAATACTGGGACACACACACACACACACACACACACACACACACACACACACACACACACACACACACACACACACACACACACACACACACACACACACACACACAGTATACTAAGGAACAAGTTATCCGCCTTGTTGCCTGTTGAACACTAGCATACAAGGGGGTTTCCAGACAGGGCAGCCAAAACCCACACACTTATACAAAACTGCACACACACATAGACACACACAGAAACACACAGAAACACAATGGCACTGAATGGTTAGTTTGGCAGTTAAAGTAGAAGTGTGGACAGACACGGTGTCTCCATATGCAGTAGCTGTTGTTTTCTTGGCAGTTGTGATATTTTCTGTCACTCTCTTGGACGATGGCTTGTGTTTTGGCAGTTGGAAGTCCCGTGGAGAAAGGGCGGGAGAAGCCACCTGTACTGCTTTAGAGATTCATTGTACTCAAAGTGTTTGCCTAATTATATTATAGCAAATGTGCTCGAACTCTCATTTCTATTTTTGAGTGTCAAGGTTGCCTTTGAATAAGTTGTATATAATCCATTTAATATTGATTTTGTAACATTAAACTCAACACATGTTTGCATTTTATTTTTCACAATATGGTGATATAAGTTATATGTTGTCCCTTAGCTTATAGTGAGTTTCTTGATCTTAAGTGATTTAGTATTCCACTTGTACAAAGATGGGGGACTTGGAAGAGACATGTTTTTAAAAGATAGAAAATAATAACCTTGAAGACATCACCAGGCTTCTTTGAAATGTAGGAAAACTCCACCTTGAAGATCAAAGAATGTATTAACTGTAAAAGTTGAGTGAAGCCTTTGTAAACGTAGTCTCATTACCAATCTTGGTTTTTATGGTGCCATATCAGGCCTGGACATCTACCTCAAATAAATTGGTAGCAACTGTACCAGCTGCACACAATTGCATCATTGTTGCTTACTTTTTGAAATGCGCCAGTGTGGCAAGTAGCCATCTGTAAGCTATATATATATATATTAGTTTGTGCCAATGACATCATGTGTGTTTCTATGAGCAGATGAATAAGCGAGAGATGTCTGTCATAGTGTCACAGCAGGGTTATTTCACCACATCAAAAGAACAAGAAATACGTTTCTCAGAGCCTCCTGTTTCTCTTTTACTCTGTCTTTTGTCCATGTCCGTTTCACTCCCTCTCATCTTTCTCCACTTTAGTCAGAGTATTTTCCCTTTTTTCCTTCCTTCCTTCCTTCCTTCCTTCCTTCCTTCCTTCCTTCCTTCCTTCCTTCCTGGGGGCAAAGGAAGATTTAAACTTTAAACAAAAGGCACAAGGCGGATAACTTTGCAGAAATATTTGAAGTGTTGTTCCCTCTTCTCTGATCCTAGAAATGTCATCCACACCCAAGAAACAGTTTGAAAAGAAGCAGAAAGTAGCTGACTAAAGCCAGAAAATGCCCATGGCTCTCTCTAGCTTGTCCAAATCCTTGTATTGTTGCCGTGGTTATTTGTGTTGCTTCTTCCTCTGGGCCCCTCCAGGGTTTTTGTTTATCTCCACTCCGTGCTGAGGTCTTGTCAGAAAAAAAGGGCAGGGCTGCCGTTTTGGCCCCAGGTCAACTCACAGAATTTTCTTTAAATTTGAAAATGAACTGAGACTCACAGCTAATGACACACTTGCAGTTTGAGTGCATATTTTGTTTCTTTTTCTGATTATGTGGAAGCATCTGCCATGTTTGGCTGTGTTCATTCAGTAGTGGGGAGCTGAAGGCATTACTGCATTGCCATCCATTATCAGAAACAGTAGGACTAACTGCTGAACAAGCAGCAAGTCCTTCCTGAAATCACATCTCGTTAAAGAACCATATCACAAAGCCTGTTTGAGGCAGTTATGGATTTAAAAGATGGATAAACCATGACATGATGGAAATACTTCACACCATATCTTCTTTTATGAAGATCATGAAAATGTGATTGTCGAATATATACTCTGTAAATGAGCAAGAGTGAGTGATGGAGAGCACAACATTAAGTTTAAGTGTTCGAGAGCAAATGTGTCACTCCTCATTTAATCTCTGACTGAAAGGCACCTATGTTGCAGGATTCAAGGGAAAAGATCAGCCCTCAACTTCCCAGAATAGTTTCCCCCTTCACTGTGCTGCTGTAGAGTTTAGTTTAAGCCCTTTAAGCTTTTAGTTCCATCACTTTTGGTCTTTAGAGCAAAGGAGTGGAGGTGCGTCCGATGAATTATTTACAGAGCACAGAGTTAAGATAACAAAATGCTTCTGAATTCTAGACAGACTGGTGCCACCGGGGTTATACAGGCTTTGTAGTGACCTGTGTGTTAGAGGGCTTAGGAGAGCAAAATGTAAAAATCCTGTTATCATTTATTCTATCCTGAAGGGCCTATTCATTCATATTTAAAAAAATATATATTCTCAAGCGGTGTTGAGCCAGATATTGTATGTATCTCTGAGAAGTATGTAGTTTGGATCTCTTTGAGCTCTGCTTTCACTTAAAGGGGACCTATCATGCAAAATGCACTTTTGTACGTCTTTTATACATGAATATGTGTCCCCGGTGTGTTAGAAAACACAACCCTCTCTCTTTTCCTCCATACCCAAATCTCTAAAAACGGGGCTGCAACGGAGCTGATTATTATTTGAATCTTTCTGACATTCAGAAAGGGGTGCCCGCCTATATGGCAACTCTCCA
>NW_011348831.1:19429-35425 GCF_000735185.1 Notothenia coriiceps
GCGCTGGAGACGCTGTAGTACATATGTCAGGCCTGTAGGTGGCGCTGTAGTCTGCCACAAAAGCAGAATCAGCTCTTGCAAAAACAGGGCTGGAAAAGAGCAAATAGAGCGAAATGAGGCATGGCTAAAATGCATGATCTGTTTGGTATTTTGAAAAAAAAACTTCACAGACATGTTTGATATAGGTATGGCCCTACAATATATGTTTCAAATATAGCATGATAGGTCCACTTTAAGGACAAGTGATGAGCAGAATTTAAAATGTGGCAAAATGTGTTCAAAAGAGATTCTCTCTTTGTCTCAAAACCTCAAAAAGAATAACATCTACTAATTACATTATTGCCTTCTTCCCTTTTGTCACTAAACATTATTTACATTAACATTAGTTTATTTTTTCACGCCATCTTTATTGGTGGTTTTTAATGTTTATCGAAGTGTATTCACCCTACTATTGCATTTGGTGTCCCATACAGCGGTCTTAGTTGTAGTATTGCCTGTGATGTCACAGATTATCAATAGTATCTGTAGGGATGGGTCTGGGGTTAATGAGAAACAAAGTAAACACATTCAAGTTAAGACACCTTTTGAACTTCAGTCTTCTCTAAAGGGGTATTTCAGGTGAGCTTCCCCCTACTTTGTCTTCAGTCAATACTCCAAACAAGACCCTCTAATCTGTGCAAACAATACCAATTGTATTCAGGTTTTGTAGACCAAGTGTTGCAACCAATTTGCCTGAAGAAAATCAATCAAGGCAGATTTACGGTTTGCCCTATGTTGGGTGCATACAATTGTTTAACGCACACACAATAACACACACGAGCACACACACAGCCATATGTCTCGGTGGTCTGCTTAAGTGGACATTTAATCATCAAGGACCTTTTCCTGCTGGCTACTTCAGTGTGTGTCAGACACACACACACACACACACACACACACACACACACACACACACACACACACACACACTCACACTCTGTCGCGTGGCAGAGTATTGATTTTCAGTGTCGTTCTTGTGCTGTTGGTTAAACAAGACAGTAATAATGGAGCAACATTGTTTAGTCTGCTTATTGAACTGTGACTGGCCAACATTGATTGTTGTCTTCTGCTTTGGGAATGCATTTGTGTGTGTGTGTGTGTGTGTGTGTGTGTGTGTGTGTGTGTGTGATTGGGACTTTAGGGATGAGTGTAATTGTGGGCTTTTAGGTGTGTGTATGTGTTGTGTGTTTGTAGCTAGCCTTGAGAACGAGAAGGAGGACCAATTGCAGGCAGGAGAGATTTTCTGCTTAATTTTCTCTCAGTCATTTCTCTTTTTCCTTGGCAGTTAAGAGGTTGAAGCTCAGTCAAGGCTGCATATAATATAAAGAGAGGAAAGGATGCAGAAGACAGTGAATGTGTAAGATGGCAAATCGTGACTTAGGCGTTTGATAAAACTGATTACAGGCAACACTTCCTGGGAGAAACAAAGTTCAAGAGAGATCAAGGGCGAGTCGTTGCTAAAAGTAGTTGGAAGAGAAGATTAGATTAATAGGCAAACAGAAGAGAAAACCCAGTAAGGATGGAGTAACACGTTCTATTTCAAGGCCTCCTTCAACTTCATGAGCACCTCTTCAGTCATATTTCATATCTGCTCTTCTTACACAGATCAATGGAAATCTGTACAGCATGACTTATATGTCTGATTCTGAAAATAGAGCTCTTTTATATCCTGTAGCTGCAGTTGGAGTGGAATAAACGCTTTGCACATCCTGGTAAGTGTGTCCCTGATCTTGCATCTCAGTGCTAATTAGTCCGGAGCTATTACTCAAATATCAAACTGCCTAACATCGAGCATTCATTGAATAAATCTCCCTTTTTATTATTTTATTCCCGCCGAAAACCCAGTGGCAAATCCTTTAAAGTTAAAAACTTCAGAACTTTATGTTTGAAGTTCTCATGGAGATATTAAAATATTGTACTGCCAAATGGACAGTTGAATAGCACCATGTAGTACTTTCTAGGTAAGACTTATGTATAAGCTTAATTACGGCACATTCATCAAGTACTTTCCTGTTTCCTTCCAAATAATTCATTGAGTTATGTGCATTTTTCTTTCATCACAAGCTGTTTTGATATTTAACAAGGTTATGCCATCTAACATTTTCATGCCTAAAGCTCTACAAGCAGCCTTGAATAATTCATGATAGTTTAATATTGAAATTGGTATTTTGTTTTCATGCCAAAACACTATGAAAGGAGAATTACAGAATGCTTTGGCATCCAATAATGAATCAACAATATGTTTTGAATTGACACTGAAAGCATCAAATGTTAAGTATGTTTTATTTTGATGAACAGACTGTAGACTTCCTCTGACATTTTAGCTCTCGTCACATTTTCTGCTCCCTGGTTGAATTGGTCTCTCTGAGACTCGCAGAGGGAGATGCTTGCTCTGCATTCTCTGGCCTATCATTAAAGCTCTTCCCGGTTTTTTTTGAGAACACACATGCATGGTCGTACACGTATGCACACACTAAGGGCCAGCACGTGCAGTAATGTGGCAATGTTGCAAGCCTCCACACACTTAGATATACATATACATGAGCAGATATTTACAGCAAAGTCTACTTTCCCTCAATTCCTATGAATTTTGAATTTAGAGTCAAGTTGTTGTCCTTTAAATGGAAATAAGTGGTTTATTGCTTTTTTCCCCAAAAATATGTTCAAACAAAGATCTGTTTGTTTGAATTCAATGGCTGCTTTTATTGGAAATATTCGGAATACAAAATGAGAGGCCCCATCTTAAATAGAACAAATATGTCTTATTAGCTAGACTTTGGAGGCTTAATATCATTTCAGAATGTTTGAATCATAATAAGGGCTCAGAGTGAAACTGTGCCACTGATGCAAACTATGTTGCTTAAAGCTGCGTCTCGTTCCTCTTGAGCTGTTTGGGATGCTGCTCCAGTCTTTTTCTTTCCCACATGCTCTTTCGCTTGTCTTGTTCTAACTTTCTGTCTTTATTTCCCCTGTTTCAGCATTTTCTCTCCTCCAGCCGCAAAGGCCAGAGGCGCCGTCCCTAGGGGGTTCGGGGTATGTTTGTGTGTGTGAGAAAGATAGTTCAAGATATTGTGAATATGCAGAAGTGCCTGCGAGAGGAAGATAGTAAGACCAGAGTGTTTGAGAAGGGGATTGTGTGTGTCTGTGTGTGTGTTATGTGTGTACCGCTGTTCCTCAGGCTCTCTAATTGGGACATGGGTTATGTCTGTGCTGCACACCAACCATTTTGATGTAAGTCCCACATGAGCATCGCTGTAAATCTTGATAATGGTATTAAGCTTGTCGAGCCGGTATGGGACTTTAGCCTGCAGTGCGTGCATGCATGCAGAAACACATGCACACTCTCACACACACAAACATGAACGCACAAAAACATGCAAAACCTCAGTGTTGTGGGCTCTTACTATGGGGGGGGGGGAAGGACCCACATATACTGTACACTATAGTCCAAACTCTGCCCATTACTGCAGCACAGGCAGACCTTTGTGGCACTTATGACAGCTTACTACCTGCTTTAAATGTGTTTTAGAGAGCTGTGGGGAGATGTGTGCATATACATACAATCTATATGCAAGGTTATAAACTCAGTTGTAAGACTGCAGCTTTTTTTGCAAAAAGAAGTGCTGAATTTGAATACATCAGCACATTACAAACGTATTTCGGGTGACAGGGAGTACTCCTGCAGCAGCTAATTAAAAACGCACGGCATAATGATGTGATGGTCAGATATAAAGAGCACTCTGAGCCATGGAGCCGATTAGACGTGTTCTTTTGTTAAAAGTGTCACAGCAGTAGGTATCGTCCTGTCAGCATATGCAGCGTGCGACGTGGGGAAATTACAGCATGTCTTGATTGGTTTGAGCAGCTGTATCTGTACAGTGAAGCCCCTCAAATGATTACACTACCTCAGCATGTTCTAGACATATTGAGGCTAGTAGGAGACACATTGTGTTTGAAGCCTCTGCCTTCCAACTAAGCTTGGTGTACTTTAAGGGAGACAGTTGGTCCATAATAGAAATAGCTATTGTCAGTGCAAAGAGCAAATAAAAGGACAATTGTGTCCAGTGCTGTTTTACAAAACTTCTAAAAAGTGCCTTGACATAAGGTGAAACAAGTTCATCTTCATTGACAGGAGTCAAATTATACCATCCAGCTGTCTGATTCTGTCACTTTTGTTGGCTTCCGTAAACACACAAACAACTCCTCAAGACATTACAGAATGTTCTCAAACTGTCGGAATTACACTAATTTCAAGACATTTTAAGTCAAATTGCATTAAAGCCCTGGAATGCGATTTGGCTCTTGAATCTCTTTGATGTTAAGGCAAATGATTCCATCACTTTAAATGTCTTTTTTAGGGCAGTGAGATTACCTCACTGCAAGCTTCTTAATTTGTTGTTTTGTTAGTGTTGACAGGTTTTTTTAATTTATTTTTCCAATTCCAGGGCAATTATCCTCCAACATAGTTTGGTTTGATAATGTGCTATACGTCTCAGTAAAATCACATGTGTTTGTTGATGTTCATTACACATGGTTATGAAGACTGTTTTGAAACTATATCAGCAGTCTGTCCTCTTTATCCCTGCAAATGCAAATCTTATACTAGCCAAGTGCCATAAAAGCTAATGAGAGTAATGGGGTGTAGTGTACTCAGTGATGGGCTCAACATAAAGGGAACATGTGGGGGTTAGGCATACTGTAATATATGTGAATAGATGCCTGCAGTGGTTCGTGCTGGCTCGCGCTCATTTTATGTCTCCATCTCTCAGTGCCGACGGAACATATGATGATGGGGGAGAAGGAAAAGAGGGAAACACACAGAGGACAAGAAACTGAATAAAGAATAGTGACAACAGAGAAAGAAAAACAGCATCATCGTTGAGTTCTCTTTTCAGTCGGTTAGATGTTTTCAAGAGACTTTTCAGAAGTCATTATTTCACAAAACTGTCAAACAAAATCTCAGTTGAATGTTTTGCTTTCCTCCAATTATTGACATACTGTAAGCACTGGGTGCAAAAAAGGGCTGCGTGGTGATGTTACATATTGAAGACATGTGGACTTTCATTACACCAGCTGTAAACATAGCAGTAATAATGTCTTATCAGTGTCAACACTTTTCATAAAATGTCTTTCATTTTATTGCAAAAGGCACTGTGTTTTAAATTGCATATTCAAAGTGTTGAAATAGCAAACATATTTAAGCAGACTTTCAGTTTACACACACACACATACACATACACATACACACACTGACACACACAGCACCCTTGCAATTCTCTCTAATCCCTCTCCTCAATAAATTGTCAGAGAGTTTAGAGTTTGTTAGTGGAAATAGGGGGGAATTTAATCGGCGTGACACTAGCAGAGGGATCTAATAAGAGAGACACCAGTGGGGCTTGTTTAATGATTTTCTCTTCTCGCCTTTTTCAATTAGGATACCTTGCTGTGATCTCTTCTAAGTCTGTCTCTCATTTTTTCACTCTGTCGGAGTCAATTTCTCTGTAGGTGTAGCTGTCTGCCTGCTGCTCTCACACTCTGTTGGACTTATGGCCTTCTCGTCAGCAATCATGGCAAACACGCAAAGAATTAAAAATAATATGCATGGGATAATGAATAAAATGAATATTCTTTTTGCTTGTAAACTCTCACGGTGAGGTTCGGGTCGACACTCATCAATGAATTACAGGTATTGGAAAAGCATTCAGGCCAAAGGTCATACAACCTTATCACAGCATACAGTAATAATGACGGGTCTGAAGTTATAATGGCGAAACAACATTATTGAATACTACTAGTAAGCTGGTAAATGAGACAGTGATTATCAAGCATTATAAAGCAATTAATGCCAATTGGCTTATGCACTTCAAATCAATGCTCCCTGAACTTGCTCATTTATTATTGTAATTGTTCAATGTAGTCTAAGAGGCAATGAAGGGAGGGACATTCACTGTTAACATCTTTTTGTACACTTTTTTACTCCACATATCTTCACATTTTGGTAGCATATCAACTGTTAAAATAAATTAAACCACTTGAAACTATTCAGCCTTTAATGACATGAATGAACACACATTGGTTGAGAGCTTGTAGACTGAGCTTCAGTGACCTTCTGACAGTCAGTAGGTCACATTACTTCTGACCCATTAGTTAACTGGTACTCCTGCTCTGATCTACCCTAGCAACATGCCCCTTTCCCCCTCTCCCCCCTCTCTCTATGTCACTTTCTTTCTCCCTCTTTCTCTCCACATGTACCTCATGTCCTGATGATGTGTCATACCTCCATGTCTGGACTGTCGGGGACGTTTATGTCTTCATTCTGTTACCGCGGGTGACAGGGCATTCCGTTTCCTCCGGGGACGGGGCATTCCGTTTCCCCTGGTGACAGGACATTCCATCGCCCACAGTGACAGGGCTGGGAATCTTAAGGCTGCGAGCAGGAGCGCAGAGCTGCATGTGCAGAGCAGAGACATGGGCACGCCAGGGGGGAGTTATGCGTGTGTGTTTGTGTGCGATAACGTGTGTATGCTAGTTGCAGAGCGAGGGTGATTCTTGTAACTGTCTATAAGCAACTGCCAAAGAAGAGGGGCATTTTTTTTTGTTGAAATAAAGTATAAAGGTTGGAAACAGAGGAAAACATATGAATGCAGTGTTTGTTTGTGAATGTGTGTTCCTAGAGAAACAGGCAGTAGAGGGCGATTGGGAAGAGTAGCCTCAGAAATCAAAGAGTAAAAGGGTAGTGAAGGGTGAAGGAGGATGCACTCCACAGAGGACAGCGCTGTATGACTGTGTACAGCCCTACATCTCAAAGCATTTCCCTAATGTATTCACTTAACCAGCTCTGCATTGTCTTAACCCTTAGATGCACGAGTGACTGGACCCTACACTCTTCCATAAGTGGGTCAAAAAGGACCCGTATTAGAATAATATGTGTTTTTATGTCATTTTGGTTAAGATCACTTGTATAATATTTAGTATGATATTTTGGTTCACACTAGAAATATTTAAAATGTAATTGTTTACTATTTATAATTTTAGACATTTTTTTTCCATTTTGAAAAAAACCGTTTTGAACATATTAATGCAAATATCTCCACTATTCTGAGACCATCATAATATTCCAGTCCCTTTTCAAAACTCATCTCTTCTCCTCTTGTCTACTCATAGCCCCCCCCCCCCATCAATCCATGCCGGTTGATCAAGTTTGATAGTACTATACCCCCTACCCTAACCTTCCCTGTAAAGTGATTTTGAGTCCTTGAAAAGCCCTATACAAATATAATGTATTATTATTATTATTATTATTATAATAATAACTATTATTATTATACTGACCGGTATCAGATCTTGCTGTGTAAAATAATCTTCCTGAGAGGTGTCACTTGTGATGTAGTCTGTGTGGTCTACAGTGAATGTATTCCTGACAGCCACAGGTGATAAGAATCAAAGGTTCCCCCATAGAAAATGCATGCGGGTCATTTTTGACCCACTTATGGAAGCTTAGGGTAGTAATACAAAAACTACAATTTCTTAAAATGAATAAAAATTTAAAATTTGAATGGCTTGATATCCAAAACATGTTTTTTGAGGAATAGCTGGAATATGAAATGATAACAATTTTTTATTACAAAGATACTTCAAGAAAACCACCTCACCAGGTCAAAAAAGACCCACTTATGCATCTAAGGGTTAAGACACACATTCAAAAATACTTGTTTAGTATAAAAAAAATTCTGTTCATTTAGCTCATAGTTAAAAGTTGAACCCATGCAAAAAGAGAGAACCATGCAGAAACAGAGTGATGTTTAGCATTTTAATCCTTTATAATAATTGCTGTTAGTTGTTTTTTGAGTGAGTGAGCTGTTGAGATTGCAGACCGTTATACACCATGGACAGGCCCGCAGTGGGAGGGCAGCTATAAATCAGACATTGGATCCTATGACCCGAGCACACACACATGCCATTTCCATCCCTCTCCTCCTAACTTAAGATCAGCACTCCATCCTGAATGTCAACACACAGGAGTAGTCCTCTAATGTTTTACATTTACTGGCATACTTTGTTGTTTTTCTCCAGGTGTTTTACCTAACTCTTTTACATATCATAATGGAATCCAAATAGATTCAGTGATGAAGATGATGCTGTATTGGTTAGTTCCCCCGAGTTTTCCCTTAACATTACTACTTGTTCAAGTGCTATTCACTTATCAAAAGCTATTGCCTGCATAGGGACTGGCCTGACACACTTTTGAACATGATATTTAAAAGATCTGATACGCTAAATATAAAGCAATGAGACCTTAGTGCTGGACATTTGCCATTGCCCATATTGTGCTTCTTCTGTGGCACATTGTTGCTTTCCCACTCTAACCAAACAGTGTATATCATTATTCCCCAAACTTTATGTGTGCAAAGTTTGCCTCGACTGAAGAGAGAGAACCTGACAGTCTACACACCAGTTTTGTCTTATTAGTTCTTACGTAAGTTCTATATCAATGATACTTTTTTTCGGCATTCCAAAAAAACTTTTAAAGGTATTCATTGTATTCATAATTTGAAAAGTTAAAGTAAAGAAACAGCAACTGATAGGGAGACTAAGGCGGACAGTGTGGACGACAGGCAGGGCTTATCATTGAGATGGCAGACAGAAAAAAACATGCAACGAGCAGCAGCTCGTCGCATTCTACGTTTTCACTTGAAAAGGAAGGCATCATAAACTAGAAACCATTAGCAGCCATTAGGCTGGTGTCAGTCAGCAGCAGAATAACAACCCGGCAGTTAGCAGGAAAATGGTCCACAAAACTTAAGCTGCATGGATGGAAGAATTTCCACTTTCAGTTGGCTGCACTGTCATGACCCAACACCGTTCGATAAATCCACTGTTTCCACAAAGCAACACATTAATGGATGGTGATGACAAACATTCTATCTTGTTTGTGTGTTAGTTCTTGTCTCATATTCAACGCATTTTAAACACTGTACCTAAAGTAGTACATTCAACTAAATCTTATCATAAACCTGTAACATGTCAACTTAAACTATTACCCTTACCCATTACTAAAGACCTCATGGTCTTTAGAACATATAAGAATAAGATGCTTTTACTAAAACATGCACACACACACACACACGCAGGCACGCACGCGCGCGCACACACACGGAGGCTTGGCTTGAGATACAACAGGCCTCTTTCGTACGGCTAATTTGTTTCCTGGGCATATGTCATATATTCAGCAGCGGGGAAAGGGGTATCAACTTACAGGAGACACAGTCACAGATGCTTAAACACGCATACACATAGTCTTACTGTCAATCCCCTAACAGGTTAGAATTACTGGGCTAGGAAATAGATTTCCTATGTGTTCCTAGTATTTAGTTTTAAACACAGCCTTTACTCGTAATTTATTTTCCACATAGAACAAAAGCTCCTATTCATGTGTGTCCCTGAGATGGATTCTTTGAGAAATTGACACCTCATAGGAGAGGGGGAATGATTTTGGCAGTATTAATCAATCTGACGTGTCCCCCCTCTCTAGCTTACTGTGTCCCACTCTTGTACCTCTTCTGCTCCCTGAGAAGTAAAACAGTTTGGTTAAACAATCAATCTGCTGCGTCGGCCTTTCCTTCATCTTTGTCCCTCCTTTTTCACCATCCTGCTCCTTTTCCGTCTCCCCCCCTCTTTTATTCCCTCCATGTAAAGGAAACAGTTTAGAGAACAGTTAGTCAATCGGACCACTCCGTCCCACCGAGGGAGTGCAGAATAACGAGCACTGCCGGTGGATAATGGCCATGATTTAGCTCCCCAGTCAAAAGGTTACACTGCTCTTGCTCCAGGATGAATGGACGTAATAAGATACCCCTTGGATAAGTAAGTCTCACATGAACTGCAGTACTGTCGAACCCCAAAAGTCTACTTGTAACAGTTATTCTCAGTTTTAAAGGAAACGCTTAGTTTTCTCCGATCCCAAATATGTTTTATTGAAAGAAATACATGTATTAAGAGATAATAGAAGGTGCAAAGAGGGGCTGATGGATGCAGAAATTAAAGGGGAATTCACAAGTGCTATACCCATTATCTTGACGCACATAGAATGAGACAGGGAACCATTGGCCTGATGTAATGTCCTCCCTGGGAAGCATAGAGGAGGACAGGGACGGAAAATGGGTTGATTTCTATCTCGCAGCTGCTGTTCAAAATTCTGCGCATGAAGCCAGTTCTTCAGTCAGTCAGTGAGTAAGGCAGTCAGTAATTCTTAACAGTTGGAAGTTGTTAGAAATGTCTGAAACGAGACATCGCTCCACCCACACAGAGACACATATACAAACACACTCCAAAATAAATAGAAATAGATGGTCTGCCCGTCATAATAATTTGTTTTAATCAATAATTTGTTCCATGTAACCAACAAGTTTTTACTGTAGCAACATTTTAAGTATTTGAGTATTTGACGACGGCACATTGATTTGATTAGTTATGTGTGTGTGTTCCTGCTGGTGCACTTAAGTGTTTATAAGTTGACATGTTGTGCTTTTCCGTGCCCGTGTGTGTTTGCTTAGCTGTTGACATGCTGGAGTGATTACACATATATTTCCAGTGCTGGAGCTGGTTATTTAAAACACATGATTTCTTTGTTCCTCTGTTGGCTACTGTGGAAGCTGAGAGGGAGGTGTACACCCACACGCAAAAACACTGAGGCAGGGTGGTAACTTGCTACTGAGTCAACACTAATTAATGCCATATTGTATAAGCCAACCTTTTCCATTTTGTTTCCGGCCCTCTAATGGATCTGTGCCATGTAAAGAGATCTGCTTCTCAATATTGGATTTGTGTCACTGATGCTTACACAAATAAAGCAACGTGACAACAGACAAAGAGGTCAGTCCATAGTTTTTAGTTTTTTTTAACAAAAGTTAGCAGAAAGCAAGAAAAGACTAACAAAACATAATTTGTAGAAAAAGTATTGTGAAACAAAACTGGAACATTTAGATTTTGTGTGATATCATTTTTTTTAGGACTTTTTTATGGCGAAATACCAATGTGTGTAAGCTAAAATGCTACTGGACTATCTGTTTACCTTTTTGTTAATCCAATATTCTGTATACCTTATGTTAATCCAACAATCTGTATACCTTTATGTTAATCTAACGATCTGTATACCTTTTTGTTTATCTGGCTGCCTTTCTTTCATCTCAATTAGTCTCTGTATGTTTACATGCGTAGGTACCATCTGCCCAGTTTGTCAGTCATTGTTAATACTATTACAGTACTTGTCCTTGTTTATCTGGCATTTAAAGGTGTTTGAGAGACAGAGACAGAAGGAGGGATGATTAGCATTCAAATGTGCAGAAGGCACTGAACCAATTAGTCTGACTCTGTCTATCCTTCTTTCTTTCTTTGGCATTTATCTACTTCATTTCTAGCCTCCCTCTGCCCTTCTCCTTTCTTTGTCACCCTGCATCTCAGCCTTCCTCTCGCCCGCGCTGTGACAGGAAGAGAACTACATTTGTGTATAAATGAAATATCCACCAATACAACAAATAAACTATACTCTTATGAAATGACTTATGGCATAGACAATTGGTACTTTTTGGAGAATAGTAGCGACTCTGTGTCCTTAGTTAACCAACTGACAACATTGTTGAAACGAGATCCTATATTTAATTTTTTGGGGGAATTTTTACCTCATAATAATCTCTCTTCCTATAGTATCATACTCTCCCTCAAGCAATAGCCTTTTTAATAAAAAAAATAAGGTAGAAGAATGTTCCTTTTACTGCAGGGTTTCTTCTGTAGGGAAATACAGGTTTTTGTGGCACCAGCATGCATGCTGAAATGACATAAAAACAGTGTCTACTTTAGAAGTAGGAGGTCAAAGCAAGCAATGTGCGGGCATTGGTTTTGTTTCTTGCTTTTGTTTTTACTTGTGGGCAAGTGTTTATGCCCCCACACGCACGGAATATGACTGTATTATGTTATTTACCGCCACAACTTTGCTCTCTAAATAGTTGGTCAGTGTTTAAGTCAGCTGCTTAAAATATGGCTTTCAGCATGCAGGGTGAATGGACACTCACACACACACTCACGCACGCACACATTATTTTCAGTCTACATTCAACTCATCAGCTACTAATTCAACTCTGACATCCAGCTGGCTCCAGTCAGATGATTGACACGGGAGACAGCCAATTATAAAAGGCAGGGAAATGAACTAAACATGTAACGGCAGGATTCTGGTGTCGGTTTATGAATAAAACATTGGAAAACCAGTTTATGGTTTGATTTGGATTATGTTTGTTTGCTGCTGCATGTTGTTGGCTGACTGACAATATCGGGGCAATGTGTCAGGTAACGGTGTGTGTTTGTGTGTGTTTTTGGTTTGTGTGTGTATTTAGGGTAAGGGCGAGACAGTAACACATGGCAAAGATCGATCCCAAGTGTCATAATAAATCTACTTACAAAGTTCCACTGAGGATCCTTCTCAAATTTGTGACAATGTTACACTATGTTTTCTCTCTAAAATCCAAAATATGTTGACGGTATTACAGGCAGATAACTACATTACTGTTTTTGATAAATAATAACATGCTTTCTTGTGTAGCTTAATGTAGTGAATGAGCAAATCTTGATTCCCTGCAGTTCAGTATGGTATTGTACACCCTTCTTTTAATATACTGAAGGAATTATTCATTTCCATACAATGGGGCTCTGAAGATAGAAGGCATCTGGGGAAGTCCAACCCAGATCCACTAAGAGCTGAAGCAAGGGAAGGAATGTGATGAAGGAATGTGAGGCGGCCTGGGAGTGCTGAGCCACAAACCACAGGGTGACCAAGATGATGGCAAACATCCCCCCCCCCTCACTTTACCCGTCTCACTCTATCTCTATCTGCCACGACCCTCTCGGCTTCCCTTACTACTGAAAGATGGAAGGCAGGACACACACCAGTGCTCAGATGGCAGCACTTAGTCGGGATGGTTGCCCACTTGAAAGTGTAACTCCACCCTAAAGGCATATCCAGAGTGGAGTGGACTTTAAACAATGGTATGAACCGTTTTTGCCCTCTAGGTGCTTTTGAAAAGGACACACACGGCTGTCTGAGACCCACATAATCCATGGTCAACCTTTACTTTGGACAAAGACCACCGATGTGCTAGGACACAAGATGGTTTAATTTGGGGCAACGGAAGCCCTAAGGCTAAATTTTGTAAAAATGGGAAAAAGCACTACCTCACATTTTAAACATTATTCAATGTAAAGTTGCTCAGTCAACTGTTTCCAACCCGGTCTCACAGTCTGCGTACAAATGACACGACTTTGCAAAGGCGTGCAATAGATACGCAGAAGTCCGATTTTGCGTGCATATGATACGCTGATATTGCACCTCAAACATTAAAACAAAGAGCTCTGTGGCTTCAGGCTTGATCACCGTTTCAATGACAGTTTTAATGTTTGCGGTGCAATAAACGACACAGCAGCTTATTGGGTTATGGTTAGGGTTACATAAATGGCAAAGATATGTAGAAAATAAGTGCATTTAAGATACGTTCATAACAAACATGGGAGTGTCATATGCACGCAAAATCGGACTTCTGCGTATCTATTGCACGCCTTTTCAAAGTCGTGTCATTTGTACGCAGACTGAAGAGAGTGGGCTGGTTTCTCCATAGGTACATTGAGAAAACTCATTCTAGCCCTTGCATTTGATCAGTAGCCACTGCAGCTTGTGTGTGTCTGTGGGCGTGAGCTTTCTCTTAGCCATAATACACCCTAGGCTGCGTAAGAAAAATCATTACATAAAAAATATTTCCATTAATTGCACATATTCCCTTATCGCATGTAGCAAATCAGCAAGATAAATAAGTATGGATAGATAGAGAGAGGCCAAGAGCGCTCATTTAAACTTAGTAAAACTTTTCTAAATGCAGTTTGAAAGCAATAAAGAAAACAGTTTGGGGTTGATGGAAAAAACAAAAGCAACAAAATCCCTTTGAGAGAGATGGAAACAAATAGTTCTTTCTTGATATTCTGTTGGCAGCCATAACCCATATATCCTGGTCTCTTTCCCTCTGACCTCCCATTCTTTTATATTTTTTATTTAATCTGCCTGTCTGTCTGCCTGATCTCCATTTGCTCCCTCTCCCCTCTCCATGCCTGACTTTGCCTTTTAGCTTAGTGTCCTGTGGATTCTGTCTTTTTGACTTTGCCATAGTTTAAACTGTGACTTTGTAATGCACACTATATATAAAGACAGTGAGTGGGTGGCTTATCTGCACATATGATTTATTTAATATTCATTGATCTCTTTCCTTGCCCTTGTATTTCATTTGAATGTTTTACTTCAAACCCATGTTGCCCTTTATGTAACAGCCCGTTTATAAGGACATTCAACATAGAAAAACACAGTACATTGTAAAGCTTATTATCAAGTAAAGGAGGCACCACAAACACTAAAATAGACTTGGCTGTCATTTGTCATCACATTGTATCTTAGTGATAAGCTGACAGCTGTACATTGTGGAGATCATTTTCTCTAGAGCACTTTGTGATATCTGTCACTTTCACTAAATCAAACATAAAATCCATTCTGTTTGTGCACGTTTGGGTCAACACTTGAGTGTGTGTTCACAATATGCACACAAGGCCACTGATTGTGTGTGTGTTTGTTCGCTATCCTCTCACACACCTTTTTGCTTGATCTTGTAGCTGTGTGTAGTGTGTGTTGGGTGGGTAGGCTTGACTGCCCACAAATGTGTAATTTATTCATGTCTAGTTTGTGAGCACCCTGAGTCCTCATTCATGTTCTGACCTCGTAAACGTCTCTCCGGTGGATACTTAAAAAAACGGAAAGAAAGAAGGGAGGGGGAATAGGTCAATAAAAAGAAAAGAGGGAGATGGGAAGTTCTTACAATAATTATAAAAATGAAGTGATTTTAAGAAAGGATTGAGAGAGAGAGGGAGAGCATCTGTTCACTCTTTTTGGTAAATGGTTGCTTTGGCTTCTACTGCAGAGTTTACTATCCAGAACACAAACGCAGGCACGCATACATGTGTTAACAATATGTAGAATATATCAACTGTACTGTATTCCTCGCTGAATTCTTTGTGTGTCTGTGATCTATTCAGAGGGCTACTGAAGCAGTATGCTCTCTGCTTCCTAGCTTGAAGGTAGGGAGCACACTCCTTTGTGTGTGTCTCCCACATAAATTAAACGAGGCTCAGGCAGAGGGAAATATGGATGCCTTCCTTTTAAATGTTCCCCCATGGAGCTCACCTTTCAACACGTTCTCCCTCGTGCTATCACTGAAACACACGCACGCACTCACACACACACAGTCAGAATTTGGGGCTGGACAACACAACATTTTGTGTGTTAAATTTCTCAGAAACACATGCCTGGTCCTGGTTCTCACAGGTCAGCCACTCAGGGGACGGATACTAATCTGTCTACCAATCACCACCAACAATTCCCGTCCAATCACAGACATTGTGTGGTTACTTAATAATGTTGACATAATGTTTTTTCTCCCTTTTATGGATCAGAGAATTGGAAAACCCTTTTTCTCACATATATTGGTTACTCTTTCTTCACTTCCTCTCTCGGTTGCGCCCAGCCACACACATACACATTGGCACTCACAAATGGGGACAAGCACACACACGGGGATTCGGAAAGTGGTTTTGGACATTTGCTCTCCTTCTAAGCACTTAAAAGGGATTTCAAGAGGGGAAAATGGAGGAAAAAAGAAATAGAGAGGGATGGAAGGAGGGAGTGAGGAAGGGAAGGAGAGTTTATCTAAATAGAATAGAGGAGTTGTTCATGTTTCAAGACCACCTAGCTCCCAGTCTGTTCTCTATATAATTTGTGTGAATGGTATAATTTTGGCTTTGAGTCCTTTCTTTCTTAAATCACTTATAATTCCTAGTCTTTGAGTCTCATTGTATATATGTATATGTATATAT
>NW_011348831.1:35446-45271 GCF_000735185.1 Notothenia coriiceps
ATATATATATATATATATATATATATATATATATATATAGATTTTAGCATTGATGATAACATGCTTGCAGTGATTGACGCCGCTGTCTGAGCACAGAGTTCCAGTAAATGGGTTTGTCCGAAGGCTTTTTTGCTCTTTGTTTCCACCTCCGCTTACTTTACCGTGAGCCTCTCAAAATGTTGTTGCTCCCCACTCAAAAGGAAACAAAGACTATTATGGTAAAAGTGAGGGGGTGGTTGAGCATGGGGTCTGTTTGTTTTAAAATGCACAGATACAATTGGCCCTTTCAATACCTGTGCAGGAAAAATACTTCTGTTTTTGTTTGTTTAGCTGATTTCATTAGACATAAAGAGAGAGACAGAGAGAGAGAGAGAGAGAGAGAGAGAGAGTAATCTTGAAGAAATGTATGAATAAGCATGACTTAGAATAATCTATTGTTTCAGAGGAAAGAAGAGAAAACAGGAGTAGGATACAAACCAATTATTTAAACATTTTACTGATCACCTCTAAAGGGTCCAACATTGCTAAAAGGCAGACATGTTGAAGCCATGTGAGCCAGTCCAATGCCTCAGATCCCCATGTGAGGCTTTTCTGGCTGTTTCAAAGTTGAGGATTAAATCTAAAGGTGACTTTGCCTCTTTTACCAACAAGGCCCCTGCAGAATCAGTGACATGGTTTAAATCACTTCGTAAAACCCCTTTTTATAAACTCGCCTTTATGCAATGTCTTTTTATTGTTGTATTTGTATTTATTTTTTATCGTCTTTGTATTGATTTTACTATTTTATTGGCATTTAAAATGTAATTGTGTCTTGCTTTTACCTCGTGTTTGTCTTTTTGTTTTTATACTTTCTTTTAAGGATTTTGTTTATGCTCGGTCTCTCAACACTTATTACCATCTTAAAAATACATCATTCACATTGCTTAGTGAACGCAAGGTAAGCGTCAAATATCTTTGCACCAAATGTTTCAATGGAATCACTAAACTTCACATACATTGGAATTAATCAAAGTAAATCACATACAGATACTGAAAATAAGCCATTTGCCAACACAAACACCTCTTAACTGCATACTCAATAGCATGAAAACAATACATATTTCTTACTGTCAGCATTTGAACAAGACCTGGACAGTTTTTACCATTTCTGTTTCTGCATTTTTTGACATTTCATAAAGCACTATCATTGCATACGGTCATGTAATATTTATCTGCTTGGGGAAACATTTGTCGCTTACAATAAAGGAAATAATGTAAGTTTGGAGCTATGCGACATCTGCGGGACATAAATTGATATGTTGAGTGTAATGTGTGTATGTTTCCCATAAGTATCTAAATAGCTGCAGCACACACATAACTCAGCGCTGGTCTCTCTCCCCACAATCAGTTTTATTGACAGTGACTGCATTCCTTAAATATGACATATACATTTATCGCACAGATCCCGCTACAGGCCCAAATGATTGCCAGTGGAATAGACCAAACTATGATGGGAATTTACAGAAGGCTATAAAAGCGTAGTGGGAATTTAATATGTATCGCACTGAAGAGGGAAACACTCTCTCTCTCTGGCACATAAACACACCAAATCATAGCCATAGACACATATCAGAATTGACAGGATGATGGTTCGCTGCATTTAGTGACCATGAAATGCATTATGACCGCAGTAAACCTTCTACTCCTGGTGTTGCCAAAATAACACTCACACGTGCATACATCCATGAAAGTCAGTGGCACGGTAGCCCCCTGAAAGCCCCCTCATCCCCACTGTTCCTGCCCTGCCATCAACTAGGCTTCATGTGAACATGCACACACAGAGCAGCACGAAAGAAAGTCATTTTGTCAATCCACTGTCCTGAGGCTAACAATAAATTCACATTTAGGTAAAAAAAAGAGTAAAATGTGGGCATGATTTAACTAACTGACACATTTGTGGTAATTGCAATGTTTTATAGGGCTGTTTATCTTATTTGGAGATTTTTCCAGTGATGGGTGTTGTTTTTGCTTTATACACAAATTAAGAGTGCGCATGCCTTTTTTATGAGCTGAGCAATTTAAAGTTTTATACACTTTCTTGGAATGTGGAGGAGTAAAACGGAAAGTGCAATCAACGAAGAGAAGAATGAGTTCATTGTCCTCCTTACAGCACAGTGAGTGATGATATATAGTATACAAAAAAGCAGGAGTGTTGGCCCGTAAAGTGCTTAGCTTCATCGTTAATGTCCCCACCAAACTCACACCCTAATCAATACAACCTCAAAGCGCTGCCCTAAGGTTATGTAAGTAAACAGCAGAAGGAAAAGAGAAACAAGGTGGAGGAAAGCATTCTTTTTAAACCTGCGTTATGCCAAAAATTAATTCCTGCATTACTGTGCAGCTGTGTGTATCATTGCATGTGTTTTCTTCGTATATTTGGTGGAGTGCAAGTTTGGCAAACATCATAAACTTTATGTGGAAATATGAGCTGTATTCATTTTGTCTGTCATTACTCCGTATTTGTTCAGACACTGGGTAAGAGTTCACCTTCAACAACGCATGGGTCAGGTTCCTGATACATCCCAGAGATACAGGGCAAACAAACATTGCTAATCAAGATACATTGTGCTACATACTTTATGGAACAATACAATTAAGACAACTGAAAACAGGTGAATAAAACATCCAAGCAAATCCATTCCAGAAAAACATGGATCTTGACAAGTTCAAAAGCAATTGTTTAAGAGGAACCTCACAATAATTGTTTTATTTTTCTATGTGTATTCCTCCATGTTATACCGTGTTATAACATGATCAAGATCCCAGTATAGAGCCAGTTATTCATGTTAGCCAGACTGTGGATACGTATTTAAGCAATAGATTGCAGTATCTGACCCTGACCCTGTACATGAGAAGACTCCACAGACAGCATATAGGGAGAGCATTAGCCTTTGATCACACACACACACACACACACACACACACACACACACACACACACACACACACACACACACACACACACACACACACACACACACACACACACACACACGCACACACACACACACAAACCGCTTTGATCACTTACAAACGTCTGAATTGAGATATAAATGTATATATATTCATCAACTGCCTTTTCATCTCTGTCGGTGAAATGTCTGTCTGCTCTTCTCTGCACTGAGCTATGATGTGTTGGATCAATATGAAACCGTGTGGGTGTGTTTGCTTCATATATTGTGTGTATTACCGATATGTCTGCTGTCTGACTACATCGTACCTATATATTTTGTCATAAAAAGCAAAAAAACAAATATATAAAGTTTTAAAGAAAACTTTCATGAATCATTTTTCTGAAATATTAGAAATGCAGAAATGTGTTGGGCTGATCAGAAGGCGTGGATTTATAAGACATTACACTGATTTGTCTTTAAAAGTTGCAGGCAGTACACTCTCTCCACGAGCCTCTGAGGGAGTGTCCTGTTCGGTCTGGCCCCATGAACACTCAAGATGGTGTTGTTGAGTCAGCTTACTTGTTTCGATTCCTGGCATGCAGTGTTTATAAACTGGATGCGATGCCTTGAGGCAAGGAGTGGTTGTTTTACTCTGCAGACATACATCCCTGATACAAAAAAATATTTCTGTCTGGTAGACAACTTTAAAGCTCTGTTAGTTCAGAGAAATGTTCCCACCACAGAACCTCAGGGAACAAACTCCAATGGACTCCGGAGATCGCTGAGACTTAACTAATTCAAGCTCTTTTTTTTTTGTTTATACCTGCCATCTTTTGGATGTTATGTCTTTGTTGTTAACGTTTTTTATAGAGAAAGGAAACTATGCAATAATTCCAATACAAAAATCTCCTAATCTTAATTCAGCGTTGGTGAGAGCAGAGCTGATTGAATTACATATTTTCTTCATCATGGTCACAAGTCTTATTGACTTTTAGCTCACTTCTAAACTCCTTTGCCTTTTTTTTTCTTCTTGAAACCTCTTGTCAAATTGCAAATGCCATCTCGCTGTGTGCACTGATGCATTCAACCATTATGGTGCTGGACTTCAAAATCTGCCGGTTTGTAATTGCCTTAAACATATTTTTTTCTGCTCTATCTCTCAGACATTCAGTTAATGCATCTTGTATCTGATAGCGTTCTCACATTGTTCATAGCCTTGGTAGGGTGAGTGTTTGCTTTTCATGAGTGTAAAGGGTCTTGACTATAATTTAATTGGATTTGGGAGATTGTTCCTGGCTCTGGAAGAAAATGATGCAGAAATGCAGAGTTTTGGAACACATAAAATGGAGGCACAACACTGAAACAAGGGGAAGCTAAATAATCAGCTGTCATCCGAAAGAGCTTTTGTTGAGATCTGTCTTCTCAGCAGCTTTTTGCTTCACTGCCTTACTGACTCAACATCATTTTAAACACTTTGGACATTTCAATATTTTCACTCTTGGTAATGTTTTTGTAATCTCTTTCTCTTTGCTCTATAGCCACTTTCATTTCTCTCTTTTGACTTTTTTCATTTTTTTTCTCCCTCGCATGTCTGTCCAGCAAAACATTCATATTTTTACGATGTCCATTTTCTTTCCTATTTATACGGTAGAGTAATTTACCAAAAACTGAAGAATAGGCTTTCTGATAATGTAACAGATATGGGCATCCTGTCATACAGTGAACAGTTTTCACTTGATGTTGTGTATACTGTGTCTTGCCACTAGCCTTGCTTATTTCTTTCTTGCTCTGTTTGCTTTTGTATGTGTTTTTATTTGCCGTTATTTACACATAATCCTTATTCATGCTGTGATCTCAAAGTACATGAGGTTATATGGTTAGTGGCCAACATGTGCACAGCTAGTTTCTTCTCAGCTTGAGGGTCACATTGCTATTAGTAGCCATTCTGTATGGCTTGTATGCAATTGCCAACATGATAAATTAGTATGTTGCAGTGTTTACAGAAAGCTTAAGTGCACAGCTGAGTTCATAGGGCTTCATATTTACTCTTTTATATCTTGACAGACACACACACACACACACACACACACACACACACACACACACACACACACACACACACACACACACACACACACACACACACACACACACACTCACCCCTACAGACTGAAGACTGAAGACTGCCAAACTAATAGGGTAATTCATCAGACAGACACACAACAAGCTACACACATGGAGATAGTTTACAGAGGAAGGGATTAGGATGGAAACAGGTTTAACACATGAACACAGAGAGAGAATATGCTGAAAGTATTTGGGATGAAATAAAACTATTGTTAAAGTGAACAATAATGGGGCAGCTTAGAAGAGTTCTCTTATCACCAATCTTCCCCTCCAGCAGTTGTTTCTGCACAAACATAAAAGTTAGACATGCAGGCTTTGAAGCCGTATCGTGTTGTGCTTGTGTCGTTTGTTATTTCCTCAGGAATTTAATCTCTATTTGTATCCTTTTAATTCACCATTACCCAGCTGATTACAAAAGGTGCTTTAAGTGGTACTACACTTGACAGGGTAGCTGTGCATATCCACATCCCTCCAGATAGAAGACACAAGGGCTAACTCTTGTCTAATAAGGATTTTAAATGGTCTTGACCCTAATTAAGGCGTCTTGTTCAATTTTAGAAATAAATCCTGCTTCCAACTTTTTCTTAGAAGAATCCACTGATCTGGAAAATGACTCAAACATTGGATTAGATTAAAGATGAATAGACTCTAATCTTTGTAAAATGCATGCTCATTAATTGGCTGGTTTGGAATTCAGCAGTGTACAGTGTACGTCCTATTGTATTAGCTCAGTTGGCATGGTTGATCATCTGAAACAGAAGAGTTTCAGGGCATGAGTTTAGGCCAGTTTGTTTTGTTTTAAACAATTCAAGATGAAAATATAAACTTAGTTTTTGCTGAAAACGTACATGTTACAGTCAGACATGTGAGTTAAATTGAATGAGCTGTATCTACCACACTGCTGAATCATTTGAAATGGCTGTAAATTATGTAAATTATCTTGTTCTCTAGTTCAGATGTAGGCTACTCAGACTTGGTTTATTCGCACCAGTGAATATGTTGGGAGTACACCTCCACAGTGTGGAAAATCTGCAAATCCTCAGCTCACAGCCATTTTTAAATTACGTTTTTGTTCAGAATGTTCATGTTAATGGGTGCTCATCTCAATGTGGCTGAACCTTTAACTTCAGTTGTTACTGTGTTCTCCGTCTCGAAAGGAATTAACTTCAGCCTGGACATATTTGATAATGACTGTCTGACTTTTATAATTCTCCTATACACCGTTTCCTGTTATTCTTTGTGATCTCCAACATGTCAGGTTGTTGTAAGCACATACTGTACAGAAAGGTTTAGAAAGCTGACACTAAAATAAATCGTTTTTGGTACTTGATTCATCGTTTCTAAGCAAAATGCCCTACATTCCCTAGTTACAGTTTCTACATTTTTATAATTTTCTCTTTTATTTCAATGCATCTTTTGTAGAGGATCCTAGAATACACTGGCTGCAGGGATTACACTTTAATCCAGTTCATACTTTGTATGAAGTTTGACAAGGTCAGTGAAGTCAGTGAAGCAAATTAGTCACTTACACATTTCACCATTATGTGGCTGGAGCTTGTTTCCAACACTGTCTTCAGGTTATGACAAAGTGTTAGAAAAATAGCAGCTTTATTTTTAAAGTGGTGGAATGTTCTAGTTAGCCTGCTAGCCATTTTAGCGCCAGCACTAGCACTCTTTCTTTCCTGGGTGCAAGAGTATATTTTGGTAGGTATAATACAACGTGTTTTCTGTTCATTAGCAGTGCCTCTGCTGCGTCACTTCAATGCCAATCTAGGCAGTTGGGTTTTAAAAAGGCAACAAACATAGGCTACAGTCTTTTAGGAACGCCTCTTGCTGCACTCCCAAAGCCTTTTGTACAAATTCACTAAGAGTTTCCATTGAAAAGATAATTGTAGAGGACATTTTTAATGAATACATAGTGACAGCCTTAGTACATAGTTGAATTGGGGCTGGATAGTTTTAATATGAAAAGTAATGCCTTTCCTGACAGCCTACATGCGTTGCTGTTCAAGAATTCTCCCGACAATGCCAGAAACACCAGAATAAATACCAAACAAAAATGTCTTAGCAGTCCTTACTTCTTTCACTCCTCTAGTTTATCCCTCAGTTCCATTGTTTGGCACTTCATGACTGAGGCACTTGAAGGAGAAAAAATAAACTAAATGAGACATACAGTATCACTCTCATGGGAGTACAGATGAAGACTGAGCGATACAGCAGTGTAGACAACAACCAGAGAGTGAATAATAGAACAAGAGGGCAGGCAAAGCAGAGAGGAGTTTTGTGTTGAGTTTGTTTAAAAGAAAAAGAAGAAATAAAATCCTTCCATGCAACCTGAAAATGCAACAGATCTGTTCCATCCTAGTTTTACTGAAGATCAAATTTTTTTAATAGCTTGAACCCAACAATAGAGTGAGCCTCCCTTCATCTCTTACCCAGATTTGCGTCACCCCTTAAGATCTTTGCTAACACAGTCACAAGGCTGTCTGCCCTCTCACTCAGTTTCAGTTGTTTAAGATGGATATTTGCACAGTAAAAAACAATGTCAGTAACAAAAAAACGGTTGGTTTTGAAGAGCTAAATGGAGGGAAAGTAGTCAGACCACACACAGCTGAACAGACACTATGATGTAACAGTGCACTGATTTAAATCCTACAATACAAATACATAATCTTAAAGAAATATTGACCCCTTAAGTTTAATATATCATTTTTGAATTACTGGAAAACTACTAGATTACCTTCCCAATCAAATGTTTTAATATTTCACCTTTTCGTCTCCTACTTTCCTCTCTGGAAGAGTGTAACTTTGCATATGCACATGTTGTTATCTTTAACTACAGCTAAACGAGTGTACCCAACCCTTAACACACGATTGGCTCAATCCCTTTCGCTTGTCAGCAGAGAAATAATTCTCAGTAATTTACTGTCTCTTTATTTTCTTTTGTCTAGTGGTTTGAGGCTTCTGTGAATTCTCCCAGAGACAAACATCATAGATCTTCCAAACCACTTTACAATTAGACTAGAGACGAGAAGCTTAAAATGGAAGATCTGTATTTTCACTTTGAAGACCTAGTGTTCAATAAAGAATGTAGGCAGAGAAGCTGAAAGTTGTGTCGAGAGCTTTAAAGTTGTGGCATTTTTTTCATTTGAGGAATAAAGAAGTTAATTATGCATTATGACTGATTACCTGCATATTTAATTTGGATGGGAATTGGGGTAGTCTGATTGCTCTCTTTTTCACCCTCTGTTGAGGTACAAGCTTCTGGGCGTTCTAGTGTCCGACTTTCAAAGTGATTCAGGAGTTTGAGCTTGTTGAATTTCCCTGAAGATTGAAAAGGTCAGCTGGTAGACAGGTGAGAAGGTCCAAAACAGACACAGTAATATATCTTCAGTGCAGTTTCACTGGAGACCTTCAGTAAAGAACGATAGTACTGGGTAGCGTAAATGTGGATTAAGAGGATGGATCATGCAACAACCAACAACTGAATTCTCATGAAAAAAATCCGAAACACACCTTATCCTTTTCGGTGCTAGCTAAAATGCTCACAATGGCAATGCTAACTTTCACAGTTTAGTATGTTGGCATGCTGAAAGTAGCTTATCAGCACTGAACACAATGTACGTCTAAGGCTGATGGAAATTGTATTAGCTTTTTGCATATTTGGTCATAAACCAAAGTGTTTGACCAAGAAAACCATGGACCTGCTGATGGCATTAGATGGAAGTGTGAATTAAAAGCTATACATGTCTACATATATGCATATTTATAATGAATCTACCCAAAAGAGCAGTTATACACAATCATCATTTATTGAACAGATGACACAGAAAGATGGTGGTGAGTCTCACTTTATGTCTTGGTATTGGCAGCTAACTATTGATTATTCATTAACAGAGGTCAATGCTAGTGGGGTGTTACTGATTCCTCAGATTTCAGATGAGCCGGACGAAGCCTGGGATTCAATTCAAGTCCTTTAATATTATTTTTTAACAAATAATATAAGTAGTTGCCTCTTTTATTATAAATACATGCCTCTTCAATAATAAGACATCTGTATAAATCTGTTTTGATAAACAAATTAACTAAAATGTACCAATGCCTGTTGGCTATTGCTCATTATTAGGCTACCTTACATTCAGGTGCCTTTCATTATTTGGTCCTGATCAAAATGGTAAATGGACTGTACTTATTTAGCGCTTTATCCAGTCTTTAAGACCCCTCAAAGCGCTTTACATACTACATATCATTCACATCCATTCATACAGAGCAGTGTATGTTACTCTAGGTCTAGGAACTAACATTCATACTCATTCACACACCGTTGACCATGCCATCGGGAGCAACTCAGGGTTAAGTATCTTGCCCAAGGATACATCGACATGTTGACTGCATGGGCAGGGATCGAACCCACAACCTTCTGGTTGAAAGACGACGGCACTCCCTCGCAGCCACAGTCGCCCCAAAAATCATCCTAAACCTAGAGAGCTAAGATGGTAAAGACGTTTTAAAAGCAAGTAAAGACCAGAGTCACTGAATGAATGTATTCAAAGTATGTGTGTATTAAGTACATGATCAGAATGCTTGGGTTGTGAATACCAACCTCTTTTAAGCCTAATAATAGGCATTGTCACATTCTGACTGGCCAAGGGGCCAAATGCTCTCAATTGTTAATTAGGAGCCTGTCCCCACAACCTGTGCAGCAGAGGATCTGAAGAACCCTCACACACACACACACACACACACACACACACACACACACACA
>NW_011348831.1:45440-68460 GCF_000735185.1 Notothenia coriiceps
TATGCATCCAATTGGAGCACTCCATATTCCTTCAAAACACTCATTGATGTAATGATATGTTCATTAACAATAAGTATAAGTTAAATCATTATACATATTAATTTTACATTTAGACTTACAAAGTGGTTCATTACGTTATTAATTACAGCTGTTCTTATCCATTTATCCCATCCAGAGCTGTAAGTAACCCCGTCAGATAAAGTGCAGAGATAAGCAGTGTCAGGGGCATGCTGCTGCCTGCTCACACTTAATGATAGCTGCCTTGTTGATTGCTCTGAAGCCAATTATGCTCCTAGGTAATTGGGGTTGATTGCTTTGGGGCCAATTATGTCCGCTTGCATATCGGTGCCTTTATTTTTCCGTGGTAACGTGCCATTATTTTGTGTGGTCAAATACAGTGTGGTCCTGAATGATAACATCAAGCTCCTGTTTCCTGGAGACCATTTGGGTATTTTTTACTCTGACCTTTTTTTTCTTGAGTTAAAAGTTTTCTTGGGTTCTTTGTATGCTGACTTGTGCAGAAGCCAACCATTGAAAGCCCAATTAGAGCATTGTGGTTACAGCTATCACAGTAGTGGTAAGAATTTGCTCATTATCTTGTGTGATCATACAGTAGGTGTCATTCCTATCCATTCTGCTGTAGCTGGAAGGAAGACAGTGGGTCGCAGACTTGGGGATGGGTGGCTGAACACTGAAGTTCTGTTCTTGCACTGAAACGACTCAAAGCTGAACAGAGTATTTTTGAACTTCAAACTGACTCAATCTCTCTTATAATTGAGCCAGAACTAGGTTTGAAGTCAGTGTGTGTTTATGTTACAAAAACATAATTTTATTTTTCAAATAAACAAACAATCTCTTTGTCAAAGCCAGAGCTGCTATTTGAAACATGATGAAAGAACTCACTTTGCCATTTCATTGGTGCTATGTAGTGCTAATTTGTTATTTGTGTTAGTTGTGTTCACAACAGCTGCTATTATTTGGACTGAGGGAATCATTTATTCTTTTAAGGAATACGGTGGGGTTGAGTTATGTTTTTTTTCCTCCGAGTTATTAGGACTTTATATGACAGTTATGTGTTTTGATCACCTCTTGTAATCACATTGTAGAACAAAAGTAGAACTTCATGTTCCCATTGCTGGTTTGTTTAGCTCATTAGCAGTTGTCCCTGTGAACTGACAGGGAATTCAATAACTATTGTAAATAACACTGAGATATAAAATGACACATTTAATAATGAGGAGTCTCTGAGTAACACCCACGCTACTTTATACAACATGTTTTACCCACATGCTCATTCTAACATTGTTAAGTTAATGATCTTGATAATGAAAAGTGTGGTCCCACAGTAATTATAAGCAACTTAGTGGTCACACAGAATGTATACTAACTGCATGTGGTTGCCCTCTGAGGCAGTGTGTGGGTGTGTTTGCAGGTGTCATTATCCTTGGTGGTCACAGAATAAACATCTATTTTAACAGAGAAGCCAGTGGTCTCATAAAACAAAGCCAATTGTGATAATTGCATGGAAAATCCAGGATAATTGGATATTGTATTGATTGAGTTGATGAAAGATATAAAAGAAGGGTGCAATTAGTAGTTTTAGAAAAAAGTTATCTGGATTCAGGAATCATCCCTGGAAGTTATTTGAGGGAGCTTGAAAGTGTTTTGAACATTGTTAATACCTTGATGTGCTCACACAATCCTAATGATTCATTAGCAGCACCTGCAGTTAGCGCGTGTTAGCAGGTCATTAAAAGAGGAACAAAGCAGGGTGTTTTCATTAGTTAGAAACTTTTCCACCTCTTGTTTTTCCTTTTTTCTTATGTATAGTTCTAGACACCTAAAAGCTTGGGCTCAGTGAACATACGCCTGTTCAGCATTTGTAAAGAGAGGAAGGCTGAGATTGTTGAGGATAAAGGAAACATCACAGAGAGTCAAGAGAGACATTTGAGCAGAGGGGGAAACAGCAGTGGGGATGAGAGAGAAAGACACAAATAGCACGGCTAAAGGACTTGCAGAGATGTTTCCCAAAGGAACAAGGCTGCTGTAATATTTAGAGGTACAAGGGGCACCGGTGTCACCTCCACTAGCTTTTAGACCTCTCTGAATAGCAGTCAAATACTGCCAACTCCCCTGGTGCAAAATGGCTGAAGTGACATCAAGCAAAGCACAGGTTATCTAGACTATTTATGTGAGTATGCAGGCCCTTAGCTATCCCTTTGTAAGAGCAGCTCCATAGCAGTATTTAAACATCCAGAGCTCACAAAGCATCACTGCAATAAAGTCAAAACAACATAACCCAATCTCTTTTTTGGAGCAAGTTCTGCATACCTCTCCAGAGTTAGGGTTATTTCAAATTAAAACTCTTCATTGCAGATTATGTAATTTATCCAACTTTAGTCCATCTTGGTGATGTATGGACCCCTATCCATTCAGCATCACGTATATATATATTTCCAGTCAATAATGCTGATGCTTGGGCTCAGTGCCATTTGTTTCAGAGCTGGCTGTTCGTGACACAGAAAACCCATTTGAGGTATAGCCACAGTGACATAATGGATTTAACATTTTGCTTTATAGCTTGAGCTTTTGCCCACCTTTTGAGTGGTTCTGTAGAGAACCACTAACAGCATGCTCAGCTCGCAGTTGTCAGTTGTCAAATCTGTTTTATTGTTAATGAAAAAAAGAAGCCAGTGTTTTGCAGGAGTTTAATCCAAAAAGTCTAACAAATATGGTCCCCTTCCCTTCTACTTTAAAGAAGGTTGTCTGACATAAGTGTGAAATATGTGGTATCTCTCAGTTTCTGCTGTCAGGGTTGCTGGATGAATAATGAAAACATATTTGTTTAACTTGGTGCTTCTCCTGAATTCAAGTTTCAAACACATGCAGACATTGGAAAGGCTATGAAATAGTCTTAGGTTCATGACTTCTGCTTTCTAACGTGAAAGTCTTACATCTTCATCATCAAACCCTTGGGCTCACTGCTGTTAAAACTCTCAAATCCAGGTAAAGTTGCGCTTTCTGTAGACTCAGGTGGAGTTCAGTTTGCACTCGAGTGCAATGAGACTGTTTGAATTATTGATATGGCAGTTGAAACGGAGTATGACAAATACGCATACACACACACACACACACACACACACACACACACACACACACACACACACACACACACACACACACACACACACACTCTCTCTCTCTCACACACACACACACACACACACACACACACACACACACACACACACACACACACACACACACACACACACACACACACACACACACACACACACTCGAAGACAGATTACATGAACTTTCGAGCCCCAGGCCCATGGGACCTTTCAGCGCTTTCCTCTAATGTTGAGACATTTCAGTGTGTGTGTGGGTGTGTGTCCTGAGCATGACAACAGGCTCTTTCATAAAGGTCCTGGCCCTTCATCTACCTTGGGGCTTAGACTGCATGCTGGCTGCCCCTGGAAAGACCTACATCTCTGTGTCTCTTTCCGGTTTTTTTCCTCCTCCCTCAGTCTCCCTTTAATTTCCCTCCTTCCATTCTCTGCTCTCTTTGCTGTCAACGCAATTAATATCAAAAGGCTGTATTGGCTCAGTCCGACCTACATGTTTTTTTCCCTTGACCTCTACCTTTTATTTTCTTTATTTGAATGTTACCTAGCTACTATTAATTCTTATTTTTTGAAAAAGTTACCTACTCAACACCCTAGTTCTTCTCTTTTTCGCATCATTTCCTCACATTTTGGTTTCTCTAACGTCCTCTCCTCTTCCCCCTGTTTTTATCTCTCTCTTTACTCCACTCAAACTCACACCCACATTCTGGTCCCTATAAAATCCTTGGGTGATATTTACATCTCATGTTAAATGAATGAGAGGTGTCCTGTCTTCTCTCTAGCATTGGTTTTCGTGAGATAGAGAGGAAAGGTTTTGAGATCTCTATTTTTTTGGGAGGAACAGAGCTTATTCTGTTGTGCATTTATCTGAGACTACTTTGTGCACTCATTTCCAGCAGGAGCAGCAGAGAACACTGTTAGGATCGTCCCTTGCGGCAGTCAAACAATCAACCCTCTCTGGCCGAGGTCACAAACAAAGCCTCCTTCCCCTCCTTGTCTTTTATTTACACTATTTCAACAAAGCATAAGGCGAATGTGGCAGTAACAACATGCCCTTTTGTTGACGTACAAAATTGCACAAGATCTGTCAGCCCAAACTGCAATGACGCATGTGATGTGTTCAAATTGCCAGTCATTCTTTTGCAGAGGATTTGCACAAACAATGGGAAAGTCTGGAAAGTAGGTTAGGAAATGTAACAATCCACATGAATACTCAGAAAGACCTAAATCATAAAAATAAAAAAAATGCCAAGTTTACATCATGACAACTTAGATTTAAAATAATATTATTTTGTGGGTAGGTTTTCTGTTGAGTCATTACCTGACTCAGGTCCCAGTTGCAGTATAAATAGGTTACAAAATGGGTTACTGTTTCCTGGACATAGTCTGTCCAGTCTTACACGTAAGCTGGAGTCTATATAAACAACATAGAGGGATTACATTAATGTAACAAATATAGTGGATAGAAGTTTATCACATTAAAACATGTTGGTTAGATGTTTTCCTGATTTCAATTAAGGATCTTGGCAAAGGCACAGATATTTAAAAATGGGGTGTCTGCTTATAAACTCTAAGTTGACATACATGTATAGCTTGAGAAAACAAATGTGTGTAGTCAGTACATGTCAGGTCTTTGGATGCATATAATGGAGCGGAAAGTGATGTACTAGCCTACGATCATAAACCCCCTGTATTATTGAAAGATGAACACAGACCATGTAATTGAATTCATTAACACTAGAACCGCCAGGGGTCGCAGTATACCTAAAACCACCATCGGGTAAAATGTACCCGCTATTAGAATGCATTGATTTGCAAGGTAGGTACAATGTTCTTTTATTTATCATACTAGAACACAGGGTTAACAGTGGGTTTTGATCACACAGTGATGAAACTTATACCAATAGAATCTTTGGACTCTCAGCTTTCATATGATATCTAGTTTGTGCATATAAGTTTCATCACTGTGTGATCAAAACCCACTGTTAACCCTGTGTTCTNTGTGTGTGTGTTGTGTGTGTGTGTGTGTGTGTGTGTGTGTGTGTGTGTGTGTGTGTGTGTGTGTGTGTGTGTGTGTGTGTGTGTGTGTGTGTGTGTGTGTGTGTGCTACCTCAAGGGAAAAAGAGGGCCCATTGTGCAGCAGCTCTCGAAGCATACCCCACTAATCATATCACTCACCACTGCATCTAATAAAAAGAGAGGCTGGAAATGAAGATCGGCAAACTTATTTTATAATGTAGGCCCTGAATCCAAGACAGGCAGGTGTTTCTCAGAAGATCCAAGAGTCTGTGTGTCTGTGTGTGTGTGTGTGTGTCTAAACGATGTCTCACAGCACAAATATAATCACCATTAACTTCATATCTGCGTTTTTTTGGGGCCAAAGCACAAGTACACACACGCTGACGCCACACCATGTCATGTCTGCGAACATTGAGCAATCAAGAGAGAGGAGATAGACAGGATTTTTCTATCCGACCAAAAGGACTGCAGGAGGTACAAAAAAAACAGTTGTCTTTTGAGGGTGTTGAAGAAAAACGTACACAATATGTAAGTTGTAAAGGTGAGGAATACGGATTGCAAGCACATCTCATAAAAGCGCACATAAGGGACCGATGAAAGACATACCAAAAGGCCAAAGCCATGGCTTCATGACAATATCAAGGTCTAGGTGACAGATATAACCTGAAATAGTAACGGTAAACTTACTCCTGCATCAAAGTTTAAAAAAAACATCCTAACAGAGTGTCAGCTCAGTTCCTTCTGCTGGTATGTCACTGAAATACCACAGACTGTCCCAAAAAGTCATTGAGAAACTGCTAGCTTGGTTTCTAGTTTGTTCTCACACCAAAAACACTGAACAAAATGTTTCTCAAAAAGAAGTGAGCTTAGGTGTAGAAATAAAGCACCGTTTTATTTTTAAGAACCTGACCATTTACTTTCTTTTGTGCCTAAAAGAGAACAAGACTAGAGATTTTACAGCCGTGCTTTGACTCCTAATGGGACCATCATTTACAAAATGGACATCAGTTTGTTGAAAAAGACCTGACACTAAGGTTTGAGACCATAAGCTCTTCTGGAAAATGTTTACTCGGGTAATAAATCAAGTAAGAAGTAAGATAATTTTCTCATAGAGTTTTTTTTCTCATAAAAATCTTTTGGGCCACATTAGCATTTATTTGAGTATGTCAGTGTCAAAGTGTCAGACAGAAAGGATGACACATGTAAAGAGACCGACAGCCGGATAAAGGCCTGTGTCCACCGCTACAGGGACTGCCCAACTGAGCTATATGGCAACCCATTTTCTCATATTTTCGTAGTCTTCTTTACATTTGAACTTCTTTCGCAACCAGTGAATCGCCTCCTGCTCGCCATCATAAACAATGCAGGATTATGGCACTTTAGCATTAGCCTTTCTTTTCTTATGTTCCCTTTGTATAAAGTTCACTATTTTCACAATCTTATGTCAGTGTTAACATGCTTACATTTACAAATGACTACAAAATTAACTAATAAAGTACAAGAACTATGGCTCATAAGAAAGCCGTTACTCTGGCAAATGTTGGTTAAAAACAAAAGTATTCAACTAATCTGAAATATTTACTTTATAATGGCGCCATACGAAAGGTATGAGAATCGAAGTGATTTTAATTCATCCTCTTGAGACCATGAATGTCTATAAAAAAACTCAAGGCACTCCAAACGTATCCAGAGAGTTAACTAAACCACACGTTTCAACCTGCTTGTGGTTCTAGAGTTAAAAGTGAGAGGATCACCTTAGGCCAACTATCCAATAGTGGTCAAGATATGTCACCCTGACCACAAAAATGTCAACATAATTGATAAAGGACATCCTCGTGGAACCATGAATATCTGTACATAATCTCCTCACAATCCAGTGGATGTTGAGCACAGGTTACTTTGACATTGAATAACTTTTTCTTGAGTTCTAACTTCTAATGAATATTTTACATTGCAGTAATGTGGTTTTTTTTCTGAGCCTTCAAAATTTGTCCTCTCAGCAAGGCAATATTAAGTAACTTCAGCAAAGCAGACACTCATCAGTATGGTGAACCTTACTCAGGTCATCCAGCAATTTGAGGAACACATTGCTTTTAACTGTCCTGTGCTGACCGGCTTTTAGTTTTTACAGAATCACATGCATTATCTGAAATGTAATATAATTTGGTAGTGTTATCCTCTTCTACTATTATGAGGATTTGTTATCATTAACAACAGAGACTCCATTAGCTTTTCTCCCATTAGTGCAACCTGTAATTCCATGCACTATTTATAACATGTGAGTCATACTAAGTGCTAAAATCAGCATGCAAACACAACCTGTGGCAAGGTTAAAACTAAGGCATCTGAACTTAAAGTGGGATTTTCTCTTGGAGGACAGAAACGGAGTCTTTGTCTCCTTCCCGGTCTACTAATGAAATGGTTTTAGCCTGTTTTGGAACAAATTATCCTCCCCTCTCTTCCTAATTTTCCAATTTGCTGTGTCATTTATATCTAATTGAGGACCGCACTGGGCTGTATTACTCTCACAAATAGGGTGATATAGTTTTTTGAAGGTCTGCTTTATACAGAGGGGCTGGTAAACCAAACATCAATTGTAGCCCATACAAAAGATGAGAATTTTTCCCAGAGGCTGGGGAGCATTGCAAAGAGGCTTTAATTATTTCTCAATGGCAATCCTGGCCATTGCTCCACCGCTCATTTTATGGTCACTTTGCTTTTTCTGTCTCTGATGGAGGTAATGAATGGGGTGAGAATTCACTTTATTTTATTCCTGCTCTGTTACCCTACCTGATATTTGCATCTCATATTCTTTAACCAAATAACAAGAACTTGTTTCAGGCCTTCCTGGACCATGTCTAGCATAGGAATGAATGACAGAACATAGATCAAATAAGTCCTTTCTACATTAAAACCGTCTGCATGCAGGCTCGTTCGCTTTGTTAAGAAAGTGTAAGTTTGTGCCCTTGACTTTCAAATAGTAAGTAAGTATATTCATTCACAAAAACAGATAAAAGACAAAGAGGAAACCACAGATCAATAAATCTGATGCTTGATCGTAATTATTAATGTCCAATAAAGTTCAGGAAAACAACAATAAAGAATTTGATGAATTTGATACAAACTGACAGATTAACTGCTTTCGGTGCTTACACTTTAACCACAATTTCAGCTGTTGTCAATTCTTATATTGGGCACTGACTGACACATTTAAGCCTCTTTCCTATAATCCCATGAAACCTGCTAACATCTGGCTTTTAACTCCAGTTGGTTTTTATAGTCAGCATTCATCTAATAGACAAATGACTCAAAAGAAGTTACAATTGTCTCCAACTTGGGTCTGTAACGAGTCACCAAATGCCAACCCGTGATAACAGTGTGGTTATGGCGTAGTAGTACATCCCCTAGCTCAGAGGCAATTTATAACATAGCACCACTTTAAGATCATTTCCCCTCCCAAGGGCTCATTCTGGTTACGAAAACACACCAGTTCTTCAGGTGATTATACACTGAAACATAGCTATGAATAATATATTCAATTTTTGCTCATGGGCCCCACAAACCCTACCCACTAAAGTAACTGGCCCTTTAAAGCTTTTATCATGTTTTAGTCGTAAAACATTTTGTAGCTTTGTTTTTGAAAGGTTATATAGAAAAAAAAGTTATGATGGCACTCACATAGAGACATTCCAAGAATAACCCTCATTGTACTGTTTGCACCTCCAATTTTCAGCATACGCAAGAGCTTTTTGCTAGGTTTTCTAAAAAATAACTTTCTTGGACCAAAGGTTCGATTTCTGTCTAGCTTCTTGTGGTGCCCAGTGCAAACAAAAGCTGCCATAGACAAAGGTTTGAATTTCAGAGCCGACAAGGGGCCCTGCGAAGGAAAAATCTGTCTCTGTGCAATCAGCAAATGGCATTAAGTTCCTCCTCAGTGTACTTTGTTCTTTTCTAGGACTACATTTCAAACGTTTTTTTTTTTTCACAGCAGATGTTCCTATCCGCCCCGCCCATCGTCAGGGGTGCCTGAACGCCATCAGGACCCTGCTGGCCACCAGATGAAAACATGCCCAGAATGCATCATGTGGGGGCCGTTCAGTCCCATTTAACTGTTCCTCCAGTCTGCCACTTCCCTTTACCATCAGCTTGTGTCTTCCTTACTCTCCATCTCCAGAGCACACAGAACAAAGCATCCAGTGAGGTCTTTTCTAGTTTGCTCTGACAAACCAACTTAGTGCAAGATGAGTCTTGACCGTGGATGGCTCTGTGAGAATTGAGTGAGAGGCAGTGGCAGACGAAGGTGTGGGCACATGAATAAATCGATTAGTGGGGCACTTGACGGATGGGATTTATAGAAGGCATGGACGCACCAAAGAATTAATTTAGCTTGGAGAAGATTCCTCTGCCAGGTTCATTCGTCTTGGCAGCAAATTTGGCACTTCCCCCAAGTCTGGAGGCTCAATTAACCAACGGCTCCCAGCAGTTAGGGGAGGGAACAGCTTTGTTGAGAAATATGCCACAATCATGTGTCAGACACATGTGTTAATGATAACAGATTTCAGGAATACAAAATGAGAGTCTGAGGTAGTATGAGGTTAGCACGGGTAATGGTGGGAGGAGTGGACTTATTGTGGAATAAGGGGACAATAAGGTTGGTAAAGAAAAGGTAAAAGGAACTTGAATGCAGCTTTAAGCAGTGTTATCTGATTGTTTTGGCATCATACTGTAAACAGAACTTCAGCCTTTTAACACGAGAACCGCCAACGGGTACATTTTACCCGCAGCTGTTTCTTGATTGTATGTAACTTTTTTTCAATAAAATATTCAAGTCTTCCAGTCCGTGACTTTTCCTGAAAGTGTGTTATTTAGCACCCTCTGTTGTTAAAAATGGTCAACATGAAGTCAGATTGAAAAATTTGCTAAATAAATGGCCATGTATACACATAAGCGCCAGCGGGTAATATTTAGGCTACCTTATAGAAAATGCAGTGATTTTCGCACTATTGATTTTGCGCGTAAACATAAACATGACGTGTTGATAGATAGATAGATAGATAGATAGATAGATAGATAGAGAGAGAGATAGATAAACAGATCGATAGATAGTTAGATAGATGGATAGATAGAGAGACACTTTGCACATTTCTCACGGTAGCGATATTTTATAATTCATGCTATCTGCACAAACTAGATAGCATATGAAAGCTGAGAGTCCACAGATTATATTGGTATAAGTTTCATCACTGTGTGATCAAAACTCACTGTTAACCCTGTGTTCTAATATGATAAATAAAAGAACATTGTACCTTGAAAATCAATGCATTCTAATAGCGGGTACATTTGACCCGTTGGCGGTTTTACGCATACAGTGACCCCTGGCGGTTCTAGTGTTAAACATATTATTGGAATACAAAGTTCACAATGTCATCTAGATATATACATGTCCCTTAAAGGTCACCTATTATGCAAAACCCACTTTTTCATGTGTTTTATACATAATCATGTGTGTGTCCCTGCGTTAAGAGATTCTGAAAGTTTCAGGACAAAATAATCCGTCTCTTTTGGTGCTGATCCATCTATATAAAAATCTGTCTGAAAATGAGCTGATTTTGGCCACTTAGTGATGTCACAATGCTTTTTGGGGCTGTGCAACCATCAGCCACTAACCAACCAATGAAACACCATGTTATCACCTGAATCTCCTCCTAGAGCACCATTGTGGTTTTTAAAACCAAACACCTCGTAGAGGGGCGTGGCCAGCAGCAGCTCATTAGCATTTAAAGCTACAGACACAGTTTTTTTTATAAAAAACGTCTCGTGAGTAATGTGAAGTACCGGAGTCCACCAGAGAGGCAGCCGCTGCGGGACAGTAGCCTGCGTACTGCTTAACCTTCCCTGGCCTGAAGAAGAAGTGATCCTTCCTAGTGCCTGACGAGTTTTAAGCAAATAGCCTATAAAGTTATGGATATTAGAAAGCCACAAGCAGCAGCAGTATCAGCAGCTGACAACAATGTCATCACCAGTAGTGAAGAAATGGATGATGTTTCAGGTTTGTGAATCTAATGGTGATATCTGCAGTCTGGCTGACTGAGTAAGAAATGAAAAAGAGTGATGTAATGTTAAAGTTATAGCTAGTAAACATGGAGTAACCACACTAATTATACCCGTATATGTTAGTATGTATATACAGAACATATCTGAACAGAAATTATCCAAAGATGTAACGTTAACCCTTCATACCTCAGTCTACCTTAAAGACACTAAAATAACGTATTCCAATTTTTATATTGTTTTGGAATTATACCGGCTCTTGTTTCAGTACACTTGACAACGAGACCATAGCAACGGAACTGACAGGCAACCCTCTGAATCAGACTCCGATTAGCTGCGACTGCATCCACTCAGAGTGTCCGATTCAGAAACGTGACTAACACTCTTTACGTCACAAACAAAGATGGTGGATGAGAATAGATCTATAAAACGATAAGCAATGCGCCAGAATCAAGGTNTCTCTTTTTATTAGATGCAGTGGTGAGTGATATGATTAGTGGGGTATGCTTCGAGAGCTGCTGCACAATGGGCCCTCTTTTTCCCCACTTGAGGTAGCACACACACACACACACACACACACACACACATTTCTGCAAAGAAAACAATAGTCTCTCTTATCAGAAAATAATTGAATACAATGTTGTTAATTAATACTCCCTATCATTTGAATGTGCAGTGACTCATTTCTAATAACTCTTTACTTTTGAATAGTCTGCTGATGGTCGGGCTTACTTCAATCACCAGTTTTATGGAATTAATGTCATATACCAAATAAGCCGGGATCTAATTCCATCAAATTGAGGGTTCATTGTATTTAGTGGGAATGCTGACACAGTATTCCAACTATCTGTTATGCTACGCACACAATTCTTTATTATTCCGCCTGGTTATTTTGCGCCACTTCTTCTCCCACATTGAACATCGCAGAAACTCTGTTCAAACATCAAAACGTTCAGCTCGGTCGGGATTTGATGGCTATTACTTTTATCATTCATAACTTTCATAATTCCAGAGATACATCCCATAATTCATCCCATTTTTAACATGGAAGTCAATGGAGAACTCTTCAGACTTCAACAATCTTCATGCGACTTCAACTGCTAACTGCTCCTTCTTCAGCTGCTTACTACTCCTTCATACTGTCACTCAGAAACCTCATTCCAACTTTAAAATGTTACATCTTTCCCGACATTATTCGTGTCACACAACTTTTAAATCTGATTCTTACTTTTAGAGATATTAAACATTGTTCAGACCTTGGCAAAGAGGCCTTCTTCAGATTTTAGAGTGTGTGATGTCCCAGCTATGGAGGACAGATTTAATTTTGCCTTCATATTTTCTTTTAAACCTGCCNATCGGGGGAGAGACCTCTTCTCCTCCAGCTTCCCCTTTTAAGTCCCCAGCTGAATGGAATTAGGACACCTGGGGGAGGCAGAGCCAGGGCGGACCAGGTGTACCTGTGCAGCAGAGAGACAGAGAAGACAACAGAAAAGGGAGCACGTAACACCCCCACCATGAGTTAGTGATTTTTGTTTTTAACCAAAACAATCACAACAATCAACTCAGTTGACAGACGCGCTCACGACTATGCTTGTCTTCACATACCAATCAGACCACACACTGAACAGGCAAATACCAGTCAAAACACACAACAACAAAAAAAACCTCGCAACCACTCCAACATCTTTATAAGCGCGACAATGCATACAAATACTCCACCACATCAATCCTTGACTTGTGTCATGCACCGTCTGCAAAAAAAAACACACAAAAAAAGAACACAAGGGGGCTGCGATTGGTAAGAACAGTGAAGCCTCAAAGTGGTTCAAAGCCAGAACCATAGCCAGTGCTTCCTTTTCGATGGTGGAACCAACGGTGGAACACACCCGCTGGTGGGGATTGAATTTCTTGGAGCGGTATGACACAGGGCGCTCCACTTCACGATCAGTTCCAACACATCTGCACGCTGCGCATCAGGCAAGTGTGCTAAATGAGACTCAATATTCAACAGGGTCTCTGCAGCGATCGGGGCCTCCGAGGTGACAGGGGTGTCACTTTCAGCACTGGACAGCGCCACCACACAGGCAGCGACAGGGTGACTCGTCGTACCTGATTTCCCACCCCTCACGCCACGATGGAGGGTCCCTGATCGGTCTGTCCAATTCCGTAGCCGTAAAACTGTCGTGGGTCAGTTTTGGAGATGGAGGGGTGGCTGTAACTGCTGAAGGATCAGGCAACTTTAAAAACTCCTAAAGTAGATTTGTGCTACAAGTCAATAAATAAATCTCTCCCCATGAAAGAGGGAGATGTTTGACTTTTAACTTTGTGAGTTTTCAGCTGAACATACTGCACTTAATGATTTAGTCTGTTCCTTCGTAACGGTTGTTGCGTTACTGAGAGTGAGAGAAAGAGACAGAGATACTTTTTCTCCCAACCACTTTCTGCAACCTTTAAACTGTTGGTTTATATTACAAGACACAGGTAGCTCAAAAAATTGCTAAATCATTTCATTTAACTGAATCTATATAAATGCATCAATTGATTTTCTTTTTCGCCAACAGATCNATCTGTTATGCTACGCACAAAATTCTTTATTATTCCGCCAGGTTATTTTGCGCTACTTCTTCTCCCACATTGAACATTGCATCATAATTCCAGAGATACATCCCATTCATCACATTTTTAACATGGAAGTCAATGGAGAAGCTCTTCAGACTTCAACAATCTTCATGCAACTTCAACTGCTAACTGCTCCTTCTTCAGCTGAGAGTGAGAGAAAGAGACAGAGATACTTTTTCTCCCAACCACTTTCTGCAACCTTTAAACTGTTGGTTTATATTACAAGACACAGGTAGCTCAAAAAATGGCTAAATCATTTCATTTAACTGAATCTATATAAATGCATCAATTGATTTTCTTTTTCGCCAACAGATCAAGCTAAACATCTGAATTATTTGGAGGTTATTTTTCTATTAGAGAGAAGACACTAGAGAAATGAAAATAAATTAGGGCTATGTTTACCAGCTTGTAACCAAATGTGTCTGTCTGCTATTCAGTTTTTTGGTGTGTAGTGCATGGTAGAAAAATTGAGGAATTGCAGCTGGAAATCCAAAACAAAGAGCTGAAAGACCCTGAAACGGCTTGTAGAGCTGAAGAGTTGGATGGTAGTCGTGTCTCACTAAAAGCAACAATTTAACCTACATTCACTGCGCCAAAAGTTCAAATTATTTCTGACCCTTTGATGTGCAACCAATCAGATCCCAGCCATATGTAGCGCCTTAAGCTAGCAGGGGAGGAAACCATAGAAGTGAAACTTAACTAGCTGCTTAAACCGCAAGGCTCTGTGCCTAACCTCGCGATGAGCAAATGGAGTAACATGTGAATGCAGCTTCAGTCATGTTATGCTGTTAACATAAGCACACTGTATGCATCTGGTGCCACACAAAAGATAACAGGCCTGCATGCAAACACACAAACACATCCAGGTGAAAACAGTCTGCTGGCCCATCACTCTCCTGATGTGTCTCCGAGCAGAAATCCAGTGTGTGTAGAGCGAAGTGAGTAAAACGCTGACCTCGCTGTAAGCAACACCAGGGTGCCGTTATTCCTCTGTCATGCATCACAGAGCTGTCGACCTTCAGACCCCCGGTGTCTGTCCACTCAGGCGCAAAAATGTTCTAAGTGTTCGAAAGTGCCCGGGCCTCAACTCTTCTAGTAGCAGGTGCCCATTTTTCTCCCTTGTTTTCCTGGAAAAAACAGTTAGGACCCTGAGAAACACATCATGCCTGTTACAGTAACTTGCTGAGTTGCAGATTTCCCCTCTCTCCTGCATCATCAGTACATCACATTAACGCTGATGGCTTGGTGCATTCATTTGAGGATTCTCGTTTAGTGGCCTTAAAGAAGAAAGACAGTCACTGCTGATGGAACAGATTATAATTAAAGCAACAATTCTAAACCTGCTTTAAGCCTATTATATTTGCTAAAAACATTTATGCGTAGCTCTTGTTTGTGTCTTCAAGATCCCTGTCCCTCGTGTGCCTGCTGTTGCTTCACAAACAATACAGCTACAAATTCCACTACTGCAAAAACAAGTTTATTATTTGCATCATGATTGGTTTTTCTTTTGACATCGCAGCGGCAAGAGAGCAGATTCAGCGTTCCCCCGGCATGCCTGAGTGCGAGTCGTGCTTATCTGAATTTTCACGGTAATCATAGCTACGCAGGGCTTATTCGAACTGACTGAGCGAGGCTACAGTGTGGTTGCACCTGCCAACAGCTTCAGTATTACAGCAGGTTTAACACACATTAGTGCTGCTATTCTGCTGAAAGACCCTTTCTCTATTTTCCATGTTTTTTCTCCTTATACGAGAACTGACAGTTGACATGGTCTGCTTCATGTTAAACAAGTTTAATAGTCTATTCTTGCTGCAGTACCCAAAAGAGTAAAACATTGTGGAAAAAATGTGAAAGTAATTTATTTTCTTCATTTCAATTTACCTTTTGGGAAGGCGGGATGTGTGGAACACTGATGTGATTTAAATTGACTGAGGATGGTGTGGAGTCTCAGGTGTCTCCTGCTCTGAGACTCCTCCTGCCCCAGCACTGTAAATTAATACTACAGCTGAATCCATTCTGTCTATTCTTTATAGTTTCTCAAATCTAATATAATTCATGCATTGTGGTTAAAACTTTAAAGCCCCCTCACAGTTTCACTTCTCTCTAACGCAAGAGAGGGATGCAGCCATATGCAGTGTCATATGGCCGTCCACAGATATATTATCCAATAAAGTAGTCCCAGTGCAACACCCCTCCTCTCTGTCTGTCCGCCCTTCTCTAAAACATGTTGATTTTTTATTGGGCAGCTGCTTTTTGCAGTAATTAAAGCTGCGACTTACCGCCTGGACTGTTAGCCCTGCTTGCTTTTTTCTCAGATGAGTTCAAGATTGGAGATTAAAATAAGTTTTATGTGTGCTGGGAAATTCATTTCTACCTTAATAAAGCAAAATCCCTTCAGGCCTCCAGACAGTTGTGGAGATGCAAAGATGTGACTCGACCTTTCCTCAAATCTATATTTTTAATTTATGTTTGTAGTCTACATAATCTTGTCTTTCTGCTTTTCCATATTCTAAGGTTACTGTTGTTTAAAACATGTATGTAGGATCTGGAAGAGGGCTGTCTCCTCTATTTTTCTTTACTTATACAAAGCAGTGTGTAAGGTTACATTGTGTCCTATATTCTTCAGGTTGGATATTCATGATCCTTTCATTTTGGGCTTTTGTAAAATCACCTTGACATCAAAGCTGCCTCCCCTGGAGTTCCACATGGCAGCTTTTCTAGTCCAAAAAGCAAGGAACAGTGTTACTAAAACAATGATACAGACAATCGGGTATATTATCAGATCATCCACTAGAAATGTATTAGAAAGGGAACCCCAAAAAGGAACAAAAGTTAAATTAAACATAGAAAAAAAGTATATATATTAATATTCTTGTGTGAAAGAGACTGACTCCAGCTCTAAGTCCTAGAAGTTGTTGGGGGAAAAATAAACTACTAAAATCTCGGAAGGGTTTGACTTCTCGGTGACTTTGCTCGTGAATGACAGGTCGTTCCACTTGCTGCATGAAAGCACTGCGTCAGAAAAATGTGAACAAGTATAAAGGCCAAGTTGAGAAAATAAATCACTGCCATATTATCATATAACTGCTAATAAAACACAAATAAAAAAGTAATTTCGGGGGGCGTCCATGTGTGCCGACACAAATTATTTAAACCACTTGAGGACTTGATGTTTCAGAAAGGGATTTTTTCTGAGAGCTGGGAAATAATTTGTGTATTGATTTGAGGCTGAGCCCTATGGCAGTTTTAATACTCAATCGATACGTGTCAGGCCTACTGTGAACGGGCAACATTAAGTGTCAGATGGAGGTAATGAAAGGAAACTGCTTGCTGTCAGATATGACCTTATTACCAGGCCCAGTTTAGATAGGTCAACATGTCTGCAGGTTATGAGTTAAAGTGTAATCATTAAAAGTAGTACAGCATTCTGGGGATAAACACAAAAAAATACAACTTCTCATATTTAATTCTGTCCTGATAAAAAGAGAAAGTCAAAGGAGGAGAAGCATTTTTGAATTTCTCCATTAAATACAATATATAAGCTATTCTTTGCTTATATTAACAAATAAAAATCTTGACGCTATATTCCTTATCTTGCTGCTATCCTTTATCTGTTATCTTAGTGGCTATATTACACAGCTGCGTCTATCTTTGAAGGAATCAAAGCAATAAAAGGCTTTATTTACCCTTATCTGAAGCAGAAAACTGCACCGTATAATACAGACCGAGACACTTTCCACCGGCAGCCCACAAAAGGTCCTTGGTCCTGTCTCCTGGCAGGATTTTCTTCTTATTTTCGTTTATTAAAAAGTATTATTTCTTGTCACTGTGCATTGTACATTATTGCGCACAGATTCCTTGGAAGGAATCATCTCCCATGAGCAGGTGAAGCTAATGGATGCTGCGAAGGCATTGAGAAAGAGGGGAATGAAACTTCAGGTTGCTAAATCAGGTCTTGCCTTTGACCACTTAATAATGAAAAGCAATTACAGGCAGGCACGGCGAGGGAGTTTGTTTTCTACTTTTTATTTATCAAAGAAACCCAAACGTCCTTGATGTCTAATGCACGTTGTCAAGAATAGTTTTAAGCTCTGCTTTCTGTTTTGCACTTCAACTGACTTCAGTGTCATTGTTAGGTGTCTTCAAAAAACATCTTTGTGCAAAGATGATATTTCTGATTTTGTAAGATGTGGATTTTTCCTCTGAGATAGAGAAACACAAAGACGGTAATGTGTTTAAGGGCATTCATATTCACCATCTACTCTATATGCAGAAATATTTGGCTCTCAGATTAGTTTACATGTTCTGATTTAATAAATGTAGCAATGGGAATAATAACATGTTGTTAATGTTGACATGAAAGCCACTATGTGCAGATTTTGAGTGTGATTATAGACTAGATCAATTATAGCAATGCTAGCAGATCGCTCAGACTGAACTTGCAACCTTTTCCTTAGAGCTAAATGCTAACATTAGCACCATAAAATGCTGCCAATCACAATGCCTTTCTGCTAGTGTTATGCATGTATTATGTTAATCATACATAGTGAGTATGATAGCATGTTTGCATTAGCACAAAACGCAAAGTAAAGCTTAGGCTGATTTTTGCAAGTGTGTAATGATTGACCAAGCTATGTTATGCCCTTATGATGGCATAAGGTAAAAAGTCAGAGGATCCCAAAAGTGATTACAATCCATACCAAGTGGTATGTCCCTCAGAGCCATGGTAGCGTTAGCTGCAAAGCCATGGAATCTCCCAAGTCAGTGGACTTCCTCTGGGGAACATGAAGGTCTGTAGAATACGATACGATAAGATAATACTTTATTGGTCAGATTAAGTCTGAGATTTGACTTACATCACAGCAGCTCCATTTACAACAAATAGACACATATCCAGACACAATACATGAAACACAAACAACGAACATTTAACATAACATCACAATCACTGAGAGAAAACATTTTTATGACCCTTTAGCGTGCATTTGATCTGGTATTTAGCTCTGTATTTACTGTGAGGATGGATTGATGCACAAAGGAGTGCTTCAGTCTGACCTTATTGAATCGTGTGAACCTGTATCTCCGATTAGATGGTAGAAGTTCATATTCACTGTTCAGAACATGGTTTGGGTCAGAGATGACCAATTCATCCAATAGTTGTTGAGACATTTTGATCTGTAAGTGGTGATAAACTAACATTGCCTCGCAGTTAACTTGAATTGCCAGATAATTGAATAGCCGAAAAGGGAAGGTTTTTTCCAAAGATATTTGGCAGGTGAGTGGACGATCCATTTGTCTACAACCATCAATCACAGGCTAGCCTCAACCAATCAACAAAGTCAGTCGGGAGAAAAGCAAATGATATTTTCCACCAAGGAACATTTTTTGATCGCCTTTCACTAAAGAATACTCTCTTATAGTCATATAACTGATTCTGTTGCAGCTTTTACATCAGTCTATTTAGGAGCAGGATAGTGGCCTATTTTGGTTTTCTCACACACAGTTAAAACACAATGTTACTGCCAGTAGGTCCTCACAGGAGAATACTGATTCACTTCAAGCAGGGTAAGATAGAATTTTGTGTGATCTCTTGATCAAGCCATTCTTACGTCATCTTAAAGTAACTGCAAGAATCCAGTTACATTGCAAGGTATAACCCTGGTTCTGATGCTTCTGATACTTCCACTTGCGGGAACCAACTCAAATTCTACACGTTGTTACTTTCAAGGTCCACTAAATTATTAACAGTGTCTCCAACTGGTGATGTTTTGAAAATCAACAAAGTTGTTTTTTGTATTTGTTGATTCTGTTATGAACTCCAGCAAGAGCAGGGAGTACATCTTCAACAAAAACTGGCAGCTTTGTGAAGAAAATGGGCCGTATACATATCCCTGGGGCGACACGTGTGTAGCACCTGTCTACAGCCTGTACACTGTCTAAAGTCATTAACAATAAAGTGATAACTCCACCTGGCATTGTGATAAACTGTGCCCCTCCTGCTGTTTTAACTGTGAATCCTCGCTGCTTTGCATAAATATTTAATCCTACAGTGAGAGAAGCCTGGGGTTAAAATTTGGGGATGAGTGATTTAAGGCAGAAGGAGCTTTTGGCACATTGTGATGATGCGAGGTGACCTTGTTGCTTTTGGCATTCCTGTACAGGGATAAATACATTAAAAGAGAAAAAGCCACTAGATGTTTGCGACAGCCACCTCTGCGTTTGCTTCGAGGTGTGATTGATTGCGCGAGCCCCTCGCAGCGTGTTTTTTTCACGGGCTTTCCATGGTGGCTCGCTGGCGGGGAAGATGCGGCGAGGCAGTATGTTGGGATGAAGGTCATTTGAAGTGTCTAATTTAGTGTGAAACACGAGTTAAACTGAACTCTTGTCAACATAGCAATGATGATGTAAAAACACTTCAAGTGGCCTGTGGTAGAAACCGCTTATCAAAGTGTCAGGCTGCGGGAAGCCCGATGTTCCTCTAGCATCTTCCTCACTGCAGCTTCACTTTCTGGGTTACGCCTCCTGATCTCCAACGCACACTTCACCTTGATGGCCTATCCTCCCTAGAGTCACAGAGCTGCAATATAAATAGAGACAATCGTAGTATTCAGTCCCACCAGAGGTCTGAATATAACCTGCAATTTGGTCTCTTGGAAGTATCCGTTATTGTAGCCTTTTCTTGTCCTTGGACTGTTTCAGTCAAAGCACTTTCTTTACCTTTTTTCTCCAACCAGGATGACTGGGATATGCACCCTCCATGTAAATATCCCCCCGTGACGGGTCTCAGAACAAAGGGGAGCCATATCTAGAGAGCTACCCTCGCTCCGAGCCTCGGGTTGAGACATTCCCAATGGGGCCAATCTATCACCAGGTGATTTATAGGCTTTGCAGGGGTGTGTAAGAAATAGAGAAAAAAGTAGGAATGAATGTAGAAGATGTCCTAAGAGACTAGGGACTAACAACTAGTGAGAGATAGTTAAATAAAATACTTATGAGGGGTAATTAGATGTATTTATCCCCACCCTACAGTAAACAGTCATCCATTATTGTGTTGATGATGAGCTTTATTAGTAAAATGATTATCATCTGAGACTGAAGAAAAGGGCATAACTGTAAACGAAAGTTGCTGCGGGTGAAACGCCATATGGACGTCATATTCTCAAAGTTTAATTGTTGGTGTTGGATTCATTCGTTTTATTACATCACAACAACAGTTGAAGTTTTAATTGCACATTAGTTTAGGAGGCACTAATAGGGTCATAATGAATAACATTATCAGCCTGTTTCTTTTCCCCGTTTAGATAGCACAGTCAGAGATAAGGTGTTAATGAGAATGCTGTTTACATTTCAGGGTATGCTAACAGGATATAAGAGTTTGTTAAAATGCTGTTGCATCAAGCAGAGGATGGATCATATTCTTAATAAAAAAAAAACTTGTTATCATTATAATTAGGTGGAATCACTGCATTGTCTTTGGCCTTTTTTATGTCAGAAACAGTAAAAGCATTGCATGCTTGCTCAGGTATAAAGCTTGACTGAGATCATTTTAAGCATATTTTAAGATAACCCCTCCTTCTTCATTTTTTATTTTAAGTAAAGAAGAATGTTCGATTTAACAGCTTTAACCGTTTCATGTAAAGAGTTGTTCTTAATATAAATACCTTTTTGTACAGAGTAATAGTAAGATGTACAACATTTTCATTTGCTTTCCCCTATAAACTGATGTGAATCTGTATATAAAAAGTATTCAGTATAGCTGTCACTGCTGCCATCCTTTCATTTTGACCTCCTACCTAGACAGAGTGCAGGCCGCCCGGCTGTGACCCAGAATGGCGATGGCGAGGCTATCAGTCCCTGTCAGGCCACACAGTCAGGCCGTTTCCACTAAGTCCCAGTCAATCACTCTCCTCTGTATCACACATTCCCAGATGGCAGTCACTACCTCAGCGCAGTCCCAATCCATCATACGTCTGATTCTACGAGGCAGTAGGTGTTAAAGGTTTATCGGGGTGGGCTTTTTACTGCTCTGTAAACCCACAAATCTGTCAGAGAACAGGTTAGAGGTGACTCTGACTACGGCCAGTGACCTTTGACCTAACCCAGTTCACTGTACATTACTCAAAACTACTGCCCACTAGGCTATATGACCTCTGCTCAGCCCTGATGCTACAGCCACTCTCAGCTATTTCTATATGCCCTTCTAATTGCATTAAACCACTAACACATGTACTATTCAACCAACATAGTATTACATTGGCAATGAATTTACAATTTTTACAGACAGTCTGTAACAGAATGAATAACAACATAGGGTTAGCAGAGAATACTTGCAAAGTAAGATGTTCAGATATAAAAGGAGAAACCCACTTTTGAACTTATAGGCTAACATTTGAAATACTTTCTGGTGGATCTTTTATACCAGTTTCAGCTGTTTAAACAGTAACAAATAATTATAAATAATAGCTTTGTACCACTCTCAACTATAGTTTAGTGTCTTTATATATCGTAAATATACAAGCACTTATATACTAATAAAGGGCTGGCTTATCTAAAGCCAGCTGAGTAGCACTTGAAATGTTTGGCTCTATGAAACCTGATGTACTTATATGGTTCTGTTTTCTTCAAGGTTGTATCTTCCTGGTCGAATGCACTTATTGTAAGTCGCTTTGGTTAAAAGCGTCAGCTAAATGCAATGTAATGTAATGTAATGAAATGCTTTTTAAGAGGCTTTACCACTCTGCGAGAAACCCAGCTTCCAGCAAATCGCCTAATGCTTTGGATTGTTTGGAAATTCCTAGCAGAGAAATGTGCCCATGAATGGGTCTCCTATAAAGGTGTCAGCACCAGAAAACTCATCACTTTCCAAAGTGTAGGACAGCTCTGCATCATTACTTCAACTTACAGACCAATCAATTACCTTATAATGAGATGTAGGCATTTTCTGAGACTGCAGACTGATCCAAGGACCAAGATCGGGCTTAGTTCTAGATGACCTTGTTGAATCCAGACATTAAAGTAACTTGGAAGTTCATTAAGACACGCTGCGGTCCATTTTCCTCTAAGGTGCGAGCTGGATATGACGTCACACTGTGTTTGAAGGAAGTTACCTGTTACGGTGAGTGAAGCAAGCAGGACCCAAAAGCAGATAACACTGAAAAATCCTTTATTTCAAGGCTAAACGTCAAAAATCAGAACACTCC
>NW_011348832.1:0-4011 GCF_000735185.1 Notothenia coriiceps
TATACATTCTAACATATGGGTATACTTAGTGTGGTTACTCCATGTTTACTAGCTATAACATTAACGTTACATCACTCTTTTTGACTTCTTCCTCAGTCAGCCAGAGCGCACATATCACCATTAGATTCACAAACCTGAAACATCATCAATTTCTTCACTGCTGGTGATGACATTATTGTCAGCTGCTGATACTGATGCTGCTGCAGCTTGTGGCGCCTACTTCGATGAAAATAACTTTCTAATATCCATAACTTTATAGGCTATTAGTTTAAAACTTGTCAGACAGGCGCTAGGAAAGGTCACTTCTTCAGGGCAGGGAAGGCTACGCAGTACGCAGCGGTACTCTCTGGTGGACTTCGGTACTGCACATTACTCCCGAGACGTTTTAAGAAACTGAAAATATCCGGGGCTTGAGCCCAAGTAGCCACCCTCTAGTGCCGCCACTGGTCACTAGTTTAGCATATTCAGCCCAGTTGTTGGCCCGGTAAGAACCTCGTTTTTGGAGGGCCAGAAAAAAGGTGAAAGAGCAGCCCTGGACCGGAACTACCTCTATTGGAAAAGCAAAAAAAAGCGGGCCTGGTTTGGCCCGGCCCGCTTAAAGGTCCCATGTCATGCTTTTCCGGTTATTACCCATCCCCCTTGTGTGTTATAAAGGTTTGTATGCATGTAAACGTCTGCAGAGTCAAAACCCCTCAAAGTACACTCTGTAGCGAGTAAAACTCTAACACAGAAAAGACCTCCCCAAAACGCCTCGTTGGAGATTTCACATTTTTTTCCTGGGTATCGCTACGTAGGGATATCCAGTAGCCACACCCAGAGCTATGGCCGCACCCTCTGCCAGCCTTTCACGAAACTAAGCTTCCCAAACCTTTCAGCGATTCATGCCGGATATGTACAGCGTAGGACACTGAAGAACGATGCTGCACAGTATACCTCAACAATAGAATTACGATCAGTAGAAATGGCCATGACATGGGACCTTTAAACCGTGCTACCTGCTGCAGTGGAAAAGCGCCATTGGATTTTGTAGAAAGTGAGATTTAAAATCTTGGATCAAAGCGATTATTTTTTCAAAACTGACTCAGAACATAGAGGTAATCATTTCAGGATCTACTTCAGTCGGCTGTGCACTGAAAAAGGCAACAAAATAGCTGTGTATTAGATTATGGAGTTATTGTTTTTGAAAAAGTTGTAAAACTGATATCAATCTTCCAACACCTCTTAAGCTTCCATTTCTTTGTATTCTCTCTTTTTCTTTTTCCCAAAATGCCTCACACACACATCAGACAGAAAGAACAAATTGAACAAAAAACAAATAAAAGATACATTTAACTGATTTTCTTTTTTCTTCCATTTTCCTATACATATCTTTGTTTGTGAACAAAGTCTCTGTCAGAGTATTTGAAAGAAACATCACAAAGCTAAAATAATATTGCTCTTCTTCCTCTTTTAAATTACCTACATGTTTTTTCGATTTGAACTAAGAAGAAGTGTACTGAAATGTGGGCTAATGCTCAAACCAGTTCAGTGTGTGTGCATGGGTGTGCATGTGTGTAATTTCTACAGCAGTTCTGTCGGGGGAGAGAACCTTACAAGTCTGCTGGTTGTGACAGAGGCATTGGTACAGCAGGAAACATATGTTGTGTTTTTTTTTTTATCATAGCACACTTTGAAAAAACACACAACACACACAAGCCCCGTCAGACAGCGTGGAATGACTGCATTTGCACACATTCTCTCAAACCAGGTTTCACGTACACACACACCGCCAACCGCACACTGCTTCATTTATCACTGGTGCATTATTTATCAGCGGCAGCGTAGCTACTCCTCAAGGTATTTACAGCAAGGAATACATTAGCAGTGAAGAATGCAGGATTGGAAAAGTGGATATTTGTCCGGATTAATATGCACATCACAGCTCCTGGTGGAATAATCAGTCAAGCTGTACTGGTCCAAATAAACACGGCTTGGATCGGCCTTTTTAAAATGTTTCGCCAGATACGGACATTCATCAGAAAGCTGTCAATCATGGGTTTTTCATTTAATCTGATGTTATCACTGCAGCATAATGTGAACATTATTTAGCGGGAGTATTATCTTTCACTTGCTATGAGTCAGGAATTTAATCACAACGGAAATTGAAGAAATATGATGGAGAAATAGGAACACTTGACTGTCTCTGGGTATTGCAATGGAGTCATACTGAAGATTACTATCCGGGGTTCCCAGCAAAGCCCTAGAGAGGCTCCAGTACGTCCAGAACTCTGCCGCCAGGCTTCTCACCCGCACCAAGCCCTGGCAACACATCAACCCCACCCTCATCCACCTTCACTGGCTGCCGGTCAAATCCAAACAAAACACTCCTCCTCACTTACAAGTCTCTCCATGCCCTCGGACCTCCTCCCTCCCTACACCCCTTTTCGGAGTCTACGGTCGTCAGACACGGGCCTGCTCTCCATTCCCCGCTCTTGCATCCGAACTGTTGGTGATCGTTCAGTGTTGCGGCCCCCACCTTCTGGAATGCACTTCCTGCAGAGATCCGCAATGCTGCTTCCCTGGACATGTTCAAGTCTTCATTAAAAACTCACCTGTTCGCCATGGCCTTTGACCCCTAACCCATCACAGTCCCCCTGCTTCCACTCCTACTTCTATTTATTTAATTCTTTACTTTATTATTTGCCCCTTTTGTTTGTTTGTTTGTTCAACATGTAAAGCGGCATTGGGTCCCCTTGAAAGGCGCTATACACATTTAATCTATTATTAGATTTAGTTTTTACTTTTTAGTTTTAGTATTCACAGTGCATACTAATGTGGCTGACAGGTGCAAATGCACTACAACAGCCACTTCCATTTGGAGAAACGTGCCGGAATTTAAAAAACATTGTGAATATAAAAACACAAATGTGCCAAAACACATGCAAAAGACATCTTCACCAAATTGACGAAACATTGCTTGATTACTTAAAGCGCTGCATAAACAAAGGCTGCAAATACAAACTGCCAGAAACTGAAATCACAACGGAAACAGGAGAGGCTTCTCAATTCTTAAATTTCCCCTCCTCGACTCCCAGTGTATCCAGAGTATTTTTGTTGGGTAATCTATGGTAGAGCTAACCCATACAGTGGTGGGGCTCAAGTCAGTATTTGCAATGTAATTACATACACGCTATATCGCCCCCCTTGACAGTGAAACGCCACACGCAAGGTTTAGATTATTTCCCTGTCTTAATCCAAATTGAAAGGCACATTTGTCTTGTAGTGAATAAAAAGGGCGACCTGGAGCCAGAGTCCTGCATCGGGTCGGGTACCCGACGGGTGACCCGCAAAAAAGGTGATTCGCGGGTGGTATTTTTCATAACGCTTTTTTCCGGGTTCGGTTCTTGGTAAAACAAAGATGATGCGGGTCGGGTCGCGGGTGTTGCATAATAAATATATTAAAATAATAATAATTTAGTTTAATGTTTAAATCCTCAGACCTCTCTCCCGCGGGACCGCGCATAATCATATACCTCTGCAGCGCATCAATCTGCTTCTGAGCGCGCCACATTCGAAATGGCTGAGGTGAAGCTCTCTAGCGGAGAATACAGCATTTTCAATAACACTTCCTCAAGAGCGAAATCCAACGTCTGGGAGGCTTTTGGTGTCATCCTAGATGCAGAAAATAACCAACATCCCACGCTTTTTGAGCCAAATATGCAACTGCGTGTGTTAATAATTGCACGTTTTCACTGCTCATATATATGCGGGTTCGGGTCGGGTTACAGATCCTGTGCCGACGGGTCGGGTCGGGTTGCGGAACTAATTGGCAATATGTGCGGGTAGCGGGGCGGGTTCGGTATTGCACTTCGCGGGTGCGGGGCGGGAGCGGGTCTTGATAATCAGACCCGTGCAGGACTCTGCCTGGAGCCAATCCTGCAATTTGACATGCTGAAAACCCAACCCCTGCGGGGGGGTCTGGGGGGATTGTCCCCCAGGAGATTTTTTGAAATACTAACATACAATACACAT
>NW_011348833.1:0-2441 GCF_000735185.1 Notothenia coriiceps
GTATGTATGTGTGTATATATTTATATGTGTGTATATGTATATGTGTATATATATATATATATATATATATATATATACATACAGTATGATACTGTATCTGTACCATGTTGTGTGAGACTCACTGTCAAGGAACTTGTTCTAATAAATGTAAAAAAAAAAAAAAAAGAACTGGAGATTCTGCAGAATCATTTATCCCCGGATTCAATTTCAATTGGCATCTTTCCGACTATGACAAGATCCAGATGTTAGGTCTTAGTGGGGTTTTTTTATCCCAGGGGAAAGAGGTAACAATTTCTCAACATCTACTTGTTTGCACTATTGTGTACAGACATGTATGGTTCCCAGAGTATGAATCCTTCTGACCTTTGTAATCCTCTGACTTTTCCTCCAGTACCACAAAGGTTCGGATGCAAGTTTTCTTTTGAATACAGAGACCAATCTACACATAGAGTGATCTCTCTTTTCATGCACATGCTTTGTTTTGTCATGCATGCTTCTCAGAATCTGATTTAAAATACTTTTCACGTGAAAAGTATGTTTATTTATTTACATGACATTTAACAAAATCAAACTCCAACCAGAAGCTACAGCCACTCCAACCCAGCCAATGCAAACCCCAGCAGTAGGATATTACTGTGTTAATATTACATGTGTAATTGTGTTGAATTTAGCATATGAGTGGTTGTAAAAGGCCTGCAGGTTTATTCAGTTATTAATCTGCTTTTTTAGCTTGGCTAACAAAACTTGTTGTCAGTGTCATCACTTAATATTGTTATTGATCATGTTCATATTGTACTTTCATTTTAAAAGTCCCAAATTCAGCTTCTCCTTTTTTACTACTTATTTCTTGAACTGTTGGTGAATGAGCACAGAAGAGCAGGCTAAGCTAAAAGGTTTGATGATCATGAAGTACTGTTTAGGCCTTTTAATTGAACAATATCAAAATGTTAAAACATGTGAGAATAATCACAAGGATTCTCACATAAAATCAATTGCTGTGATGAGAGACCAGACAACTGCCGTCTCTAATTGGACCTCTTTTCCTTCACAGGGCAATTTTCTAAACAAAACCTATGCTTTACCTTTTCATGTCCAGCTGCAGACTGGATGAAAACAAGCCGGACAAAATCCATTCAGACTTCAAACTGTCATTTTCCTGAGAGTTTTCCACCAAGGTACCTTTCGTACAAGTGGTTCACTCTCCTGCAGATACACCGATGGACGGAAACACTTCATGATTAATTGGGACGCTGTGTGCTAACATACACATGGTGAATACAATAATATAGTCATTAAGTCTAATTGATTAAAGGGGCAATTGTGAATCTGGGAAGTCTTAATTTGTGATATTGTCTATGTTGCAGGCTACATAATGTCTACATAAAGCAGTGGGGACATTATAATAACTGTGTTTAGATATGATCAGAAAGTTCCCCTCTGTAAACAAAACACAACGGTGAGTGTGGAATTAATACAATATGATCGCAGTGCAGTTTCATCTACGCAGATGACCTCTGCATCACCACCCAACAAGTAGACCTCCAGAAGAATGAGCCTGTCCTTGAAAGTGCCCTCCAAGAAATGTCAAGCTACTACAATAACAACCACCTGAAACCCAACCCATCAAAAACCCAACTATGCAGCTTCCACCTGAGGAACCGAGACGCTAAAAAAGAACTGAGTGTCACCTGGGATGGCCACAAACTGTCCAACCACACGCATCCCATGTATCTTGGTGTTACACTGGATAGGACACTCTCTTTCAAAAAACACCTGGAGAACACCAAAGCCAAGGTCAACACCCGCAACAACATCCTTCGCAAACTAGTGAACTCCAAGTCGGGCGCAGATCCACCAACAATCCGTGCAACTGCCATGGCCCTGTGTTTCTCTACAGCAGAGTATGCCTGCTCAAGCTGGAGCCGATCACGTCACACCAAACTGGTCGACACAGCCTTAAATGACACCTGCTGCATCATCACGGGATGCGTTAAGACAACACCTTTCCTGTGCCTCTACGCGCTAGCCGGCATCTCTCCCCCACACATCAGACGACTAGGTATCGCTCAAGATGAACGGAGAACACAGGAGACAGACATCAGACACGTAGCACCCCCACGCAGGCTCCGATCCAGAGCCAGTTTTCTGCAGACAGTCCTGCCCCTGCAGACAACCAAACAAGCAGCAAGGACCAACATCTGGGAAGATAAATTGCAAATAAATGACACACAGGCTCAGAGGAATCACACCAACGGAAAGCCTCGCTAGTGGCCACGACCTTGGCTGGACAACCTGGAAGTCACTTAATAGACTGCGTGTGGAACAGGGGAGGTGCAAAGCACTGATGAAAGTGTGGAACTACACCACAGAAGACACATGCAGCTGTGGATCAGTGCAGACAATGTCCCACCTACTGGAATGTGCCGATGCCCCCCGGTGCA
>NW_011348834.1:0-3207 GCF_000735185.1 Notothenia coriiceps
GGGTTCAGGGGACACCCCCCGAGATACTTGGGATTTTCATGATCTAGTGAGGTGCTTTTTAAATCCTGTGGGGGGTCACACATTGGATAATATATTGATTTCAAACCATAGTGTGTGTGTGTGCTCCTGATAATTAGTGTGTGTTAGAGTGTGTGTGTCCCTCACTGACCCCTCTCCCCCTGCAGGGCTCGGTGAGCGCTCTGAACGGGCTGGGCTGGTATTATGGGATGGTTCTGCAGGACCACAGGAAGGCTCTGAGCTTCTTCCAGCAGGCGGCGCTCAACGGCAGCGAAGAGGCCATGTTCAACCTGGGGGTATATCACCTGAGTGGGAAGAACCCCGACCAGCTCCACAGGAATGAGGTGTGTGTGTGTGTGTGTGTGTGTGTGTGTGTGTGTGTGTGTGTGTGTGTGTGTGTGTGTGTGTGTGTGTGTGTGTGTGTGTGTGTGTGTGTGTGGTGTTGCGGAGAAAATCAGCGACGTAAACGCTGTGTGGATCATAAGAAGGCACGTAAACGGTTACATCATGACGCAAACGATGACGCAATAATTTGAACCTGCATCTGTAACATTGAGTGTACCATAGACTGTATATAGGAATGGACCAAAGAAAAGAAGAGTCAACATTGTGTTCCGAGTGTATAATGAGGAGTGGACAACTAAATATTTTTTCACCGATCTGCTACTGGCCCGGGCCGTCTGTCAAATTTAAAACTCATAGTGTCCCCCGAGCCAAACGGTTTGCCCACCCCTGCTCTAAAGCGTAGTGGATGTAGTTTTTAGGAAAGTTCAGAGCTTTGGGGTTTCAGTGGTCATCCAAAAAGCTCCCAGAATAACCTCATCTGAGGCGAGGAGCTGCCTCTCTAACATTGGTCCAACAGTAAATATTTCATCAGTTCCTTTCAAGACTTGAGCTCCGTCTGAAAACACGATGCTGTCTCAGTGTCATAACATCTGACTTTCACACGGTCTGTAGTTCCAGAAGAAACCTGAACCACGCGGTCGTTCCTTTGCTCACTCAGGGGACATGAATGTTGTTAAGCTGCCAGCTCCTAGAGTCCTGAACCAGGTCTTTCATTGCTGCTGAGACCCTGCTGATTATGAGCACCAACAACAGGTTCCACACCAAGGCTCTTTCTCGGCTGCACTTCAATCAAGCTTTTCCAGCATTAGCTTTTGAGACGTGCAAGAAAATACAAATAAAATAGAATTGGTTCCAGAAGAGTCTATAAACACGTAGATGGAAATATGATATGTAGATAAAAATCAATCAGATGGATGTTCTGAGCGTTCTTCACAGAGTTCAGCTGGTGAACAGTCTGATTGTGAGGAAACGGTCTCTGAGTCGTGGGTTAGTCCTGATTCTGATGATGATTACACGTTGTTATCGTTCAGTGTGATAACCATCGTACCTGAGGCAGTGCTGGGGCTAGGCTCACTAATCTCTAACCTGGTGGACTCTGATTGGTTCTGTTGTAGTCGTACATATTACATAAAATAGGGTTATATAATGTAGAAGTAACGATTATTGTGGTCGTTACATTGAACCTAAAATTGTGTGTAAAAAACAAGGCCCCACAAAGTAGAACCCTCTCTCTTGATGGTGAACCTTGGTGAAGGTCAGGAAGAGGTCAAGGGAACGGAAACGCCTCCAGGCACGTGTGCGGAGGTGTGATTAAACGCAAACGTCTTCGGAAAAAAAGTTACAGCAAAGAATCAGGGAGTTGTGCATCGACTTTCAATTGGTCAACCAATCAGGAACAAGAAGGCTGAGCTATAAAGGCTCGTTTGATGTTTGATCAGCTGTTCGATCCCGGGGGCTTTGCACCAGACTCTGACGCCCTCCAGCCTCTCCTTCAGAGCCTCCTGGAGTTTTATTGAAACGAAGCAAGTTCGAAAGGGATCTTGTTGAGAAGGAGGTCTGGAATTCTTCAACTGGCCCAGACCCAGAGTTCCTCCAACAGTTCTCTCTGATTGGTTCCCTCCGATTGGTTCCCTCTGATTGGTTCCTTCCGATTGGTTCCCTCTCATTGGTTCCTTACGATTGGTTCCCTCTGATTGGTTCCTTCTCATTGGTTATCTCTGATTGGTTCCCTCTGATTGGATCCTTCTGATTGTTTCCCTCAAATTTGTTCCCTCTGATTGGATCCTTCTGATTGGTTCCCTCTCATTGTTTCCCTCTGATTGGTTCCCTCTGATTGGTTATATCTGATTGTTTCCCTCTGATTGGTTCCTTCTGATTGGTTCCCTCTCATTGGTTCCCTCTGATTAGTTCCCTCTCATTGGTTCCTTCTGATTGGTTCCCTCTCATTGGTTCCTTCTGATTGGTTCCCTCTCATTGGTTCCTTCTGATTGTTTCCCTCCAATTGGTTATCTCTCATTGGTTATCACTGATTGGTTATCTCTGATTGGTTCCCTCTCATTGTTTTCCCTCTGATTGGTTCCCCCTGATTGCTTCCCTCTGATTGGTTCCCTCTGTTGGTTCCCTCTGATTGGTTCCCTCTGATTGGTTCCCTCTGATTGGTACCCTCTGATTCCCCCCCTCTGATTGGTTCCCCCTGATTGGTTCCCCCTGATTGGTTCCCCCTGATCAATAACTCTGTTCTCTCCCCAGACGGCAGCTTTCCTGCTGTTCCTGAACGCCTCGCGGCTCGGCCACGCTGCGGCGTCTGTGGAGGCATCCTGGTTCCTCTCCACCGGGGGGGCGGGGCGCCGGGACCTGGAGGGGGCCGTGATGTGAGAGGCTTCATTACACACTTATTATGGGATGGCAAGGTCGCAGCGTTAACATTAACGTTAGCATTAGCGTTAGCATTAGCATTAGCATATCTGAAAATAGCTGCTCTTAACCTCCAACTGACTCCTGACCTGTTTATGCTGGTCACTGTCGTCTCCCTCAGATACAGATAGTTCTGGCTCTCTGAGAGCGGATGAAGGAATGCTGACATCCCATAATAATCCCTCCTCCTCCTGTTCATCTTCCTCCTCCTCTTCCTCCCCCTCCTCCTCCTCCTCCTCCTCCTCCTCACAGCCTGCTGAAGAAGGTGTGTGAGCAGAACGGACACCTGGGGTTCCTGATCAGAGACGCTCTGCAGGCCTTCCTCAGGGACGCTAAGTACGAACACCTCCTCCTCACCTTCCTCCTCCTCTTCCTCCTCCTCTTCCTCCTCTTCCTCCTCCTCTTCCTCCTCCTCCTCCTCTTCCTCAC
>NW_011348835.1:0-3265 GCF_000735185.1 Notothenia coriiceps
TTTTTTTTGTTTAAATATGGAACCATTGGTGATATGTAATGCCGCTCCCTTTGTCTTTGGATCATGTGGTTTGATATTAAACATTACACCTCTTTAGATTATATGAAAGAATGTATTCACTTTGTATCAATAGGATTGGATCATCCATAATGTAATCAATATATAAATTCAGATATATTGTGATGGCCATAATAAACAAATAGTATTGTCGAACTATTCAGGTCCAACTCGCAACTGAATCAAAAGCATTGATTGTAAAGTCTACAAAGAATAAAGACATTACTTTGGAAAGCAAACAGCTGCAACAGCGGAAGCAAGAATCAAACAGCTAATTTTATAACATCCAAATTGATTTAACCAGAGAGGGCTGAGTGTTGAAATGGTTGGCAGTTCCTGGAAGCATTAGCGAGTTTCTATCATTAGACTAATCAGTAAAAAAAGAGACAATTTGGTCAAACAATTGCCCGTCCCACTTCTAGTAGAGATATAATCTCTATAAAAAGAAAAACCTTTCCAGAAAACACAGAGAGGACAGGGATGCTCATTTACTTTGCTGAACTCTCCCATTAAGGATGTTTACCGGTTTCCTCTTTCTGCTCCTCCTCACAGGTAAGCTGGGAAAATTCTATATGTTGCATGCAGTTGGGACGTCTCTGTTCCCACTCCAATATCATTGAGGGGAATGAAGGTTTGTTTGTGATACAGCATAAAAAAGGAACAAAGGATGATATACAAGCAACATATATTTTCCAAAAAACACAATTTTCCAACTCTTTCATAATTTTCCAACGTAGTATGTGGATTATTCAGAGAAGCAGGTATGTCCCTGGGAAGAGAAGTTGCTTTTGTTAAAAATGACCATTTGTGTGCATGAACATAACATTAAATGTAGAGCTCTATTCTCTTTTCTGTCAGGTGGAAGTTCCTAACAGTTACACAACACTTTAACCTGCTTCAATTGAATCACTTTGTAAGCTGTATACTTCTTTCTGTCAGGTGGAAGTACCAACAATAACTCAAAGGATGACAATAACAACGGTGTGTAAAGGAAAAAACACAACAAATTACAGTAATTATGTTGTTCTATTTTTATTATACGTATAGAAGTCTTGAAAAATAATACACTTGTCTGTTTACTGCATTACATCATTCACATTAGTTTTTTGTTTAATTAAACTGATAGATATGTTAGTGGTGTGAATAATAATAAAAAATGATATAAAGAAACTTAAGTTGTTGAGAATGCATGATGTCTGACATAACCATTATTTGACAGTGAAGTGAGCTCCACAAATCCCATTTACCTTCTTTGATGGGTAAACCATCTAGGAGATTGTTATCTCAAAATCATTTAAACCAAAAGATATCTGCAGATGCAGTTTAAAATGTTTTGTGGAAAAGCAGTTTGTGTGTGTGCATGGAAATAATATTGAATGTAGAGCTGTATGCTCTTTTCTGTCAGGTGGAAGTTCCTGGAATACCACAGAGCTACCAGAGCTTCAGGATGATCTTATATCAAATCCCAGCTCTGAAGCAGGTATGTAAACACTCAAAATGTGTCAAGTAATTAAATGTATAGAGCATTTATCTTATTTATAGATTGTATATATCCGTGAGAAAATATGTGAATGAGTTTTATTTATTTATATGTTTGAAATCTCACACTTGAGGTTGTTAAACGCTGAGGATTAAAATATGTTATAATTGTGTTCTTAGCTTTTGCTAACAGATGCACAACACTTTAAACTGCTTCAGTTGAATCACTCTAAGAGCTGCATACTTTTTTCTGTCAGGTGGAAAAACAATCAATAACTTGGAACAACAAGGGCTTAATGGCCAACGCTCCATTGAGAGAGAACCATGTGACAGTAAGAGTAAGTACACAGTAATTATGTGTTATTTTACTTTATTAATATAACTCTTTAAAAATGAATACACTTGTCTGTTGTCAGCACTGGATCAGTTTAACGCAGTTTTTGTCACAAGGTAATACAACTGATAGATATGTTACTGGTGTGAACAGCAAACAGAACACTTATATAAAGAAATTAAACTTGGTTCGTTGAATGCATGAGGTCTGACGTTGAAGCATTTTGACAATGTGGAGCAGATGGACCTCAAATGGAGAGCCTCATTTAAATGTAAAAAAATAGTTGGTAAAATGCTCACATTTAAAAGTTATTAGTGGACTGATGACACAAATCCCTGCTGTACTGCCGACACCATCTAATGATGACCTTTCAGTGTCCACAACCACTGGATATTACAACAGATAAGACAACACTTATTTCTAAGTGGCAAATTAGCCAACAAGAAGGATGAGTTAATGTGGATAAGACAACATCGTGATACCAGATATTTCGAGGCAGGGCCGTGGGAAGTAGGGGTGCTGAGGGTGCTGCAGCACCCCCTGGTGGAGGACAGGGGATCTGCACTTCCACAAGATTAAATACAAATATAATTTAAAAAAAATGAATTTTCAGCCTTGACGTAACAACATTCATAATTAAGTAAAGATAACACCCTTTTCACCCCGGTTACATTTTCCATTTGCCCCGTACGATGGGCGCTTTAAGTGATGAAAGTGGGGGATGTTGGCTTAGCAGGCGCCCGCAGCTCACAGCCAAAGTGAGAGAGATAGAGAGAGGGGATACCGCGGTACCGGCGGGGAATGTTGTTAGCTTCTGCTGCGCTAACGGATATAAGAAGCTCTTTCTACAATAATGTGGAGGGAGAGTTCTGTCCTGTCAGACTGAGAGGCTCAGTGAGGTAAAGGACTGAGTGTTTAGATAGTTCACTTTAGTCTAAGTTATCTCAGTGGGTCTCAAACGTTTTGATCACAATTTATGTAAACAAATATTTCCAAGGCACTCCTTTATAATTATTAGGATAAATAAAAACAGGTTTGAAATCATTCCAATGTATACTATAGGACAGTAAACCAAAAATATCGTTTAAAACTGGAGATTAAAAAAGATGCATAAATAAATAAATGTTAAAGTAAAATAAGATATGAATGAACAACAACAATAAAATAAGTTACATGTATTTGTTATTGGCTATGGTAGGTTATTGGTTATGTTCACATAGTTATTTGGTTATTAAAAAGTAAGCCGATCTTTTTCCTATGGGTGTTTAGAGTTGTACCCCCTAGATCAGTCTCTAGTAATTCTGCTCAAAGTGCACCAGATTGAAACATTTTACTTTAAAATGTTAAAAAAAAACATCTTCCGGGGGGGGGGAGCATACCCCGGACCCCCTTAGA
>NW_011348836.1:0-5152 GCF_000735185.1 Notothenia coriiceps
ATATGAACATCTCTATGAATTATAATCAAATGTATACCAGTCTGTGTTCTGTTGCCTGAGCCAATGTGCCTGCTATGTATTATTATTTATTTACTATATGAACATCTCTATGAATTATAATCAAATGTATACCAGTCTGTGTTCTGTTGCCTGAGCCAATGTGCCTGCTATGTATTATTATTTATTTACTATATATGAACATCTCTATGAATTATAATCAAATGTATAGCAGTCTGTGTTCTGTTGCCGGAGCCAATGTGCCTGTTATGTATTATTATTTATTTACTATTTATTGAGAATCTCTATGAATTAAAGTCAAATGTATACCAGTCTGTGTTCTGTTGCCGCACCGGATCTCCGCCAAATCCAGGATCATCGTCCCCATTTTCGCTCCCGTCTGTATCTCTACCGCTACTTGAATACTGTGGCTCAAACTGGTATGGTTCCACCACGTTAGACTCGCCCGCATGATCTGATTCCACCACACCGGCATCCTCTTCAATAAAATCCTCCTCTTCTTGAAAGTGCACCGAGTCTATTGACGACTCACTGTCACTCGATGCTGTCGAAATATCCGAGCCAGAGTCCGACATCAGCCATATAGTTAGTGTATTATTCAAAAAGTGTTCTACTCGTGACGTGCGTGACGTCACTAACTGGCGAAAGCTGTTTGGTCCGGAGCGGTCGTGTAACATCGGAAACGAGCATGGAAAGTTGTAATGAATCACGATTTATAAATACAGCGGGCATATTGTCATTAATGACAAATGATTTCCCATTAATAATAGTATATATTATCCTAATAAAAACAGTGTTGTCCTTCATTTCGTAAGCTCTTTAAAATATTAAACATTCAGGTGGATAAGTAAGGAGCAACAGTTTTCATAAAATAAAATAAGTGTTACATTGTAGAATGACGTCCATAACAGGTACAATTTGTATTGTACATAGTAACATAAAGGTTCTTGTTACAGTAATGGATACACTAACTAAGAGTCACAGCGAGTAATATTATCAGTTAGGAACATGCTGCGGCTTCTCCATCTTGTATTATTTCTCAGAAATGTTGGTTTGAAACACAAACTGTTAATTTACGACCATGTTATACTTATAGTAAGCCACAGATGACGGTTGCACATGAAAAACAAAGATGCATGGGTAAAAACTGACTCCACTGCATTGATCCGGCCAGTTAAAACCTTTCCCCCGTCTTAATCACCTGTCAGCGCTGTGTGCTGGCCCCAGCCTCTAACCAAGGGGGAGTGTCAGATTTCCCACAATGCCCTGCCTCTCTGCTGTCTGCGGAGATAATGAGACAATACCGTCCTGAAGCCTTGACACCACGCTGGGTGGGAAGGCTGGTCGGGGGCAGTAAGGACCGATAATGAGGGACAAACTCTTACAGGCCTTGGGGTGGAGGCTGTGGGTGGATGGACCGCAGCGGGAGGTTCAACATGTGCCGGGAGGGAGGGAGGTGGAGGAAGAGGAGACGTGGAGGAAGAGGGGGAACAAAGAAACAAAATGCCGAGGACGAGTAAGAAGAAAAAACAGAGTTTACAACAGATTAATGAAGACACTGAACAGCTGGACATCTGATCTCTTTCTGTGTGTGTGTTTGTATGTGTGTGTGGGGTTGTAACTTACTTTTATACCAAAGGCTTGGCAGAGGGAAAGAAAACTCAAACTCTGCACCACGCCAACAAGTCTAAAGTCTCATCTGCTCATTTGTTGCAGGGAGTAAACCCGGCTCATTAAGTGGGAGGAAAACATTGACACAAACACTCTTCAGGCTCCTCCAGCCTCCTCCTATAATGACATGACTATTGTGATGATAAGGGGGTGTTAATTTATCCCAAGATAAACAAAGCTTCTCTAACTACCCCCTCTGTGTTATATTAATATAGTTGTGAACACTCTCCCTCAGGAGTCACAGACTGAGCTCTACGCCTGAAACCGTCTCCCACACACTGCCTTCTTCTGAGCCTCTGCACCTTCCTCTAATAGTCTAATTTCATGTTTCTTTCTCGTAATTAGGGGTTAACTTTATCATCTAAATGCAGCCGGATACTTCGTATCAGAATCAGCTTTTTTGCCAAGTAGGTGGAATTTGCTTTACAAAAACACTAAGGGGAATTAATCAGTAAAAAGGAGCAAACATAAATGTATTATAAATAAAAAATAAATATTATCAAGAAAAATAAACAAGTGGCGACAATCGATTTGAAAAAATATAAAAGTGTGGGGTTGTGATAAAGAAATGCACAACAAAAAACGTCCTTATTATTAATTTTTTTAAACGCTAAGGTTTCCAAATGTATCGAAAGTGTTGACAGCCAAATATAAAAAAGAGTTAGTACACTAAACATATGACTTAGTTTAATCTAAAAAATGATGTGCGGTATATTATAATTGAAAGTGTAAGAGCTGTGCAGATTAACTAAGGTAGGTTTGAACAAATATTTGCAAAATATTCAGAGGATAGGCCAACATTTACAGCATGGAGTATGATCAATGGATGTTAAAATACGTTCCAGATTTGTTTTAGGCGTTAAAATGTCCAGATCGCAATTGCAAGCCTTGACAGCCATAACAAATATAGAAAATATTTGTAAAGAGAGTACACAAAAGATAGGACTTAGTTTAATCTAAAAAATATTGTGCATTATATTATAATTAAAATGCAAAGAGCTGTACAGTTTTAAAAGTGTTCAAATTGAACATAAATGTGCTAAATATACAGGGCAATGTGCAGCGTTTATGTATGTATGGAGTTTGAGTACTGAGAGTTTTAAAACGTTCTGCTAAAGCTCTATGTTTGCTGCAGTTAACACACACACACACACACACACACACACACACACACACACACACACACACACTCAGGGCAGCAGAGTTACATTCATTCCCGCCCTGAGGAGAGTGTGTATCGATCGCTGGCTGTGCTTTGTCACAGGTGATCAGGGTGATTGGGACACAGCTCAGGCGTATGATGGCGCTCTGCCCTGGAGGAGCTCTGTGAGGACTTAAACAGCACAAACTGACTGGCACTAATGGAGACCACCACTCTTATTATCAGTCGCTTGTCTACACCATCAAGTGGAGCCGGAACATGAGTGACACACAGACAGAGCGCACATCAGCTGACTGGGTTTGGGTTTGGGGAGGGAGGGGGTCGTGTAATTTCAGGACACAGGTTAAATCTCGACCTTGGCTTGAAGTCAAAGTGAAATAATTAACTCAAAGCCTTCCAAGTGAACCATAAGGGGAGAGTATTGTATGCAATTATATTGAACAAGAGGTATGACAATGTAACTTATATATAGTTAAAACATATATTATTATGTAAATAATAAACATTCAGTGGATGATAACAGCTTTTTTTTGAAGGTATGGACTCTCCTCCCTGAACTATTATATTGAGTGTATTCATTGCCAAAAAGAGACAAAATATACAACAAACAAATTCAAAGAGGACATACATTTTTTCAACTGATATTGCGATCATTTCATTATAATTAATTATTTTACTCAAGAGAATGTGGTTGGGTTAAAATATGTTATCAAGTGATCTTACAATATAAATGGAAGTTACTTTAAATAAGTCAGCATCTTCTCATGATGTCACACGTTTTTGGACAATGCTCTCCACCCTCCAACTCTGTTGCTCTTACTGCGTCACCTCTCCTTGCTCAACATCATGGAGGTTCAATACAATTTACATAGGTGGGTTTTATACAAATGATACTGCCTCACTGTTGGAACAGTGTTTGAGAACACATTACCTTTATACTGTAACCTTGCCCCTGACTTCCTGACATTTTACCCTAAGAGCTGCAGGTGTGAATCTCCCTGGACTAACACCTACAACACTTCCTGTCACTGTTATCGCTTTTTGTTTTTTGCTGTTGTTCATTTGTGCTCTGGTGCAGGTTAAATTACCCCCATGGGACCTTAAAGAAGAACTGAACTGAAAAGAGTGGATACATGCTATAAATAGTAAGCCCAAAAGCAATGGATAAATAGTTAAAGTAGTCATCAAAGGAACTGATCAATTGTGAAATAAATACATTTCCAGCTTTCAGATATACCAGCCTGACCAAACCACCTAACATTGAAAGCTTATCAGTAGAAAAACATTATTGTTATTATCATTATTAATAGTGTTAAATAAAATCCAGTTCAAAATCTATTCACTGAGCACATTTGGAGCATTGCATTACATCATGGACAAAAAAATCATGGGAACATTGGGTAAAAAATATGAATGCTCTAATATGGTCCTTTAATATTCTCCTTTTTGCTGAAAATACTTTCTCAGCACCTTCACTCAGTCTAGTAACTTTAACCAATTTCTTCCCTTGTAAAGCTTGAGAAATGACCATGGATGGTGTATCAGAGGCTTTAAGTGTATTTACATGCATTACTTTAAGGAGAGAGGCGGAGAAAAAGAGCCTCTCCTCTGGATTAACACCTAAAAATAACTCAAGATGCTCATCAGTTGGTAGAAGAGGATGAGACTGCAGATTCTTTGCCCAGTGGTCACAATTAACGCTGAACCCTCAATATCGCAGGCGGCCTCCAGAGATCTATTAGAATTACCATAAGCAAATTGGTCAACAACTAGACATGTCCCACATGTGAGGTGAGCGCAGTGTAACCACCCCCCCCCCAAGCTCCTGCTGACTGACACTGTTCCCGCTCGACCTTTGGCACAGTATACTGATCGAATACCTCAGAGCTGCAGTAAGCATTGTATGGGGGGGGGGGACACTTCCATCTGCATTACATCAAACATCAATAACCTGACCAGGCATAAGAGCGGAAACTCTTAAAACCCTCCTGAAACTCTTCTAGATATTAATGTACGGAGGGTGGAAAAAGCGTAATGGCTTTAAAATATTAACCTCTTTATAACAGTTTGATGGCTTAATCGCCAATCAATAGCATTGCGCAGCGGCAGTGGCTGGGTGGGAGCAGGATGGTGGAGATGAAAAATGCATGAGGCTGTGGAGCTGGGGCGAGGGGCCAGAAAATTAAACCCTGCCCGCCGCCACTTTTGCTGAGTTGCAGCAGTGGAGCTGGAATAAGTTTGAGAGGGGAGCTCTGAGTGTGTGTGTGTGTGTGTGTGTGTGTGTGTGTGTGTGTGTGTGTG
>NW_011348836.1:5190-9254 GCF_000735185.1 Notothenia coriiceps
TACGTTAGTACGTTAGTACGTACGTACGTACGTACGTACGTAGTACGTAGTAGTAGTAGTAGTAGTAGTAGTAGTAGTAGTAGTGTAGTGTAGTGTGTGTAGTGTGTGTGTGTGTGTGTGTGTGTGTGTGTGTGTGTGTGTGTGTGTGTGTGTGTGTGTGTGTGTGTGTGTGTGTGTGTGTGTGTGGTTTTCCCTATGGTGTGTTTGCACCTGAGTGAAAGAAATATAAAAACACTGGCGAAGGCACACACTGTCTGCATAACATTATTGTTTTACCGTGGAAAGTTTCAAAGGGAGCTGTTTTTGACTCGTTTTACTTCAGTTATCCATCCCAAAAAAGCAGTAGGGAAAGAGCACATGATAAAACCCAGATGCACAGTACTGCACATTTCCTGACTTAAATACTAATACAAAGCTTTGAAGCTACATTTCAGTGTGTATCCTTCACCCTTAGTTAGCAGCAGACACACACCACCCTCTGCAGTGCAAACTCTAAAAGTGAACTGTTTACTCCGGTTACACTTGGGTTATCCATCCCCCCCAAAACAAATGATCAGAAGGAAAATAGCACAAGCATGACTAAATCTGTGACCCTTCTGCTCAGTTTTTAAGCTGAAACTCGATTACTGTGCTGCAAGTTTCCTGACAGCAAACACTTGATAGTTAAGACACTTAAATCCAGTGCACTTATTTTAGTGTATCCTTAATTCCTACCTTGTTAGCAGCAGAAGGCCTCAGCTTCCCCTGGGTCATGGAAGATTAAAGACCCCTTCTGCACAAATTAAACTGTAAAAAAAAATCATATTTACACCCAAAAACAGCTTGTTCCTCATAAGGGATTTCTTGAAATGAATGTGGAGGCACGTATAAGAGGGATAGCATGCCGATCTCATACTGTAACTTACAGTTAAACTTTATACCGTCCCCCCCAGGGTGGTAAAGACTTATTAAATGATTCCCACTTCTCTCATGGTATGGTTCGTGCTTGTGTTACGAGGGTGTAGCTTTAATGAAAGTCATTATGTTTTATTAAAACAAAATTAACTCCATAGTGACTTTGGTGATCGGACCCTTTGTGTTAAAACACAGAATTATATAATAATGCAACCATTTTATTAGGTAATAACATTTACATTTTCTAATAATGTGTTGCATTTTGTAAATAAGTGCTTGAATGTGAATTTTTTGTATATGAATGGAGACATCCACTTTGGTTAGTAATTACATTGTGGCTCTTTAATGACTGTTTTCAAATGTGATCTCAAATGTGATTTCATAATTTGTTTTTTGTCTTTTCATGATTTTTGTAATGGAAACTTCTGCAGCAATGGAGAGTCAGGACTCCGAGAGACATGAGGAGAGTTAGAGCTTTGATGTCAAACAATGATGCTTATTACAAGTATCGGCCGGAGAATTTCACATCACAAGTCACAGCAGCCAGAGGTTCTGACTGCACGGTGGGTTGGCTCATTAATTCTGACCAGCCTCTCTCTCGATAGACCTTTTAACTAGCTTACAGAGAGTAAAACATTAAACGTAAACATTCTGGGAACACTGGAGATAGCCCCAACATCTGGAGACACTGAATCACCCTGTCTGTAGTGCTTAGAAGCCAGCGTTCCAGTCATAAAACCAGATAATATCAACAATAGCTGAACCCTCCCATTCCTTAAGACAGATAACAGACTCAGGGTTGGTCATAAACGTCAACACACAGAAAAGGTTACATATTTTAGGATTAAGGAAGAATTATTCCCTAACAATTTTGTAAAGCACTTTTAATTGCCCGCTCTATAAATACATTTTACCTTTCCTAATGCCTGTAAAAGAGGACATATTCTTCTCATGTTATGGTTCATATCAGTATTTAGTGTCTCTACTGTGACATCCCAGTTAGCAGGGAACGTTCTCAAAACTTTGGCTAACGTTACCTACAGGTTCTAATAAGGTTTTAAAGAAACGTTTTAATCTGATGTTCAAAGAACATTTTTAGGATGTTTATTATTTCAAATAATGTTCCTATAAGGTTTAAGGTTAACTAAGACATAACGTTTTAACTGCAACATTCAGAGGATGTTTTGAGGATGTTATTGAGGCCTGAGATGACAGAAAGTCTTTTTTTTATAAACGTTCCTTCAATGTGATATGTTAACAAAGGTGGAACGTTTTCCTGCAAAATTCTAAGGATGTATTTTGGACATTGTTGGGGTAACACATTAAAGATGTTCTTTATAAAACGTTCCCTCAATGTTACATGTGTAAGGACTGAGAAGCAGAGTAGAGGGAGGCACCTACATTCCCAATAGGTGGCTCCACCCGCTTTCAATTAACAGTATTGGGTTCAGGTGTGGAGACCTCACACCTGGTGCTAATCACTCCCTCAAGGGAGACAAAGGACACAGAGTTGCTCAGTTGTGTGTGGCACATGGAGGGAGCAGGAGACTCCCAGCGTAAGGAAACATTTTGTAAGCTGGTAAGTCGGTTAGCGGCCCGGCTACGTTAGCCTTTGTATAGTTAAAGGTATTTTTGAGTTTAACAGCAATAAAGCCTCTTTTTTGGCCTTGAACACTGCCTCTGTCGTGATTGCTACACTACCACTTTTCTCTTTATCTGCCCAGTCCTGTTATACTGGTGGAGAATGCGGGCATAAGGACTCTAGTGGTGGTGTTGCAGTCAGAAAAAAGTTTTTTTCTTTTTCAAGATGGAGGATGTACTAAGGGAGTTGGTGCGTATTTCTACTGAGCAGCAGACTCTGCAACGGCAGATGATACAGGAGCAGCAGAAACAGAATGCGCTTCTCCATGTGGAGGTCCAAAAATGCCTAACAGCAGCCTCTCCTATCCAGAGGGAAGCAACCGTGCAGCCTGACCCAGGTCGATTCATCCCCAAAATGACGGAGAGTGATGAGATAGAGGCCTACTTAACAGCCTTTGAGCGCACAGCTGAAAGAGAGGGCTGGCCAAGGGACTCCTGGGCTGATCTGGTTGGACCATTCCTCCTGGGCCCGGCACAGCAAGCTTACTTCGACCTCCCTCCTGACCAAGCAAAGGATTATGTCTTTCTTTTTGAAGAGGGATATCCTGGCGAGGTATGGCTACAGCTTAGCAGCAAGAGCCCAGCGGTTCCATGACTGGAAATACAAGCCAGAGTTGTCAGCCAGGGCCCAGATGTATGACTTAGGCCGGGTAACCAGAGCATGGCTGACATGCAACCCCGAAAAGTTGAGTGTTTTAGAGAGGATAATGATGGACAAATATATTCGGTCTCTGCCCTATGAGACGAAGAAAATGGCAAGCCAGCAGAATCCAGCCAGTCTGGATGAGTTGGTTAACGTAGTGGAGAGCCACGTGGTCACAGCGGACCTGCTTAAGTCCACACGACCAGACACCGAGTGGGGCCGGAAAGTCAGTGGGGAAGCATCACGGACTAGACGGGCACGAGACCGCGATGGGAACCAGAAGAGGTAAGGCGACGACAGTCCTACCTGCCAGAGGGCCAACCGCGTTGCTACCAGTGTGGGGAGACAGGCCACATTGCCCGGGACTGCCCAGGGAAGGATGAGCTAATGCCGACCGCCAACTCATCTGGTGCAAGGCCCTGCCACCTTCTTGACTCTTGCTGGGTACAGGAAAGCTCCCTGGCTGAAATGATACCAGTCAAGGTAAATGGAAAAGATGCAGAGGCGCTAGTGGACTCAGGAAGTGTGGTGTCCCTCATTCAACCCCACCTCCTCGACCATTTGTCATCTGAAGAGACTGTGCCCTTCTCCTGTGTCCATGGGGACACTAAATTATACCCCACTTGCCACATCCACCTGACCACAGTTAAAGGCAGCTGTGAGCTGAAAGTGGGGGTGGTTCCTTCCCTACCAGTCCCAGTCTTGGTGGGGCGAGACTGCCCACTATACAAGCGCCTGCGGCACCAGAAGGAGGTGAGTCCCAAAAAGCCCAAGCGTGCCAAAGGAAAGCGAGAGAAAGGACAAATTGCCACCCAGGGTAAGTCTCCTCAGCAGTCCCCCAAAGTTGTGTGTGCTGTGCCGGAGGAGCAGAGAGGCAACCAATCTT
>NW_011348837.1:0-2676 GCF_000735185.1 Notothenia coriiceps
ATTCACGAAAATTATTCAAAAGCACATTCTTCCAAACTCTCTGCTGTAGTCTGACCAACAGGAGACTATTGATGTGTGTAGTGAGTTTGGTAGTAATAAGCTGTATAATAATGAAGTGATTGAATATTATTGTATTCTCTTTTTTCGGAGTTGCACTTTGCAGACGGTCCCTGAGCACTCATTTCTTCTCCGGCTGCGGATAGAGACCAATGTAATGTTTCCAGTTTGGAGGACAGCACGTATTGGCTTTTTTTGATAAAAATGTAGTTCGTTGTCAACCTTACCACGGTACTTAGGAGACGTCATTTGTGTCTGAATAACGTTTTGTTCATGAGTTATTGATCCGTGAAATCTGAATCTGCCAATATCGTTCCAACTTTACTCAACTGCTGCTGCGCCAGTCAACAGAGCGTGCGTGTGATATATTTAGTAGCAGGATGTGCACTGAATAATAGGGCTCCCCCGAAAGCAAATGGGTAATTCGAACACTGGCCACAGAGCTCCCTCTATACAAATCAAACTGTAGACGGTGTGGAAGCACCTATTGTTTTAAATAATGGTCGGAATGTGACCTGTGAGCCTTCTGAATTACCGTGGGACAGCACATTCTAAACTAAAATGTTCAATCAATAAAGTCATCTTATCTTATCTTAATAATATCTTCATATTATTAATAATAATAAATCATACAGTATGTGTCCGAAAGGGAGCAGGAGGAAGCAAACACAAAAATATCCAAAAAATATACTGCATATTAAAGCAAACGATTGTAAAGGTAAAAGTATGAGCATAACAAATAAAGAAGTGTAATGTAAATGTTTACATTATTATTATGATTATTTAATATATAAAGACTATATATTATTGAATTACAAGATTAGATATACTTTAGTATAGTATCTAAAATATTGATGTGTTCAAATGCTCTTCAAAACACAACTGAAAGTCCATGAAACTTGTCTTTCTGTATTTGTGAATGAAGCGCCATCTCCTGGTTAAAACCTGAAATTGAAAATCTGGCAACGCCCTCTTGGAAAATAGTGGGAGGGCTTAACATTCCTCTATACTGGTCTTAGGCAGGTCGTAGGCAGGAAGCTGTAAACTGGAGTCTGAAATGAAGTGCTACATATGTACAAGAAAATAACACCAATATTACACCATTTGTACACCCATTAAACACACACATAAAATAAATATTAAACCCATATCACATATTTTTTATACCCACACTATAAAAGAAAAAAAGAAAATCTGATCTATTTATACATAATACAATAAATTAAGCTCAGGCACTATTTTATAAACAAATAAGTTCAACTACTGATTTAAAAAAGGAGCAAATGTACCAAAGAAAGTGAAAACCATAAACCAGATTCCGGCAGTCGGCGTATAGATTCACATTTATATTAGCCACATAGCAGAAGAAGAAATACAATCAGATTATTTTACAAAATATGCTCTTTTTAGTAACATTGTAATCCTGCTGGCAATCGCCAATCGTCAGAAATGTTACAGTAATCTGATTATGTCTTTCTTTTATGCGGCTGTACAGTTACCTTTGTTTGGTATCCTGATTACGTAATCCAAGTACATGTAATCAGTTATTCACCTGAAAATATATATATTATAAGCCTGAAAAACCACCTTCTAAGGATGCTCCCTCTCTGTCCTCTGCTTTTATAGACTCCTGGCAAATCACCAGTTTGGAAGCAGAGAGTAAATGATTTCAGGACATATCTTAGGGACCTTGAGCTCGTCACCAATGCAAATGTTACGATTCTTTCAGAGGCTCGTTCCCCTATACCTGCAAGAAGACTGCAGGAGAATGCTAATCTGCCACTGCAGTCTAAGTGAGGTGTCCTGCAACACTTTCTGGGAATGTTTATGTATGAACATTAACGGGACATGAGCACTTTGAAGTGAGAGAGAAAGAAACCCAAGAAACCTTTAGAAACTGGCGCCTGTCCCAAATGAACCAAACGAGCGCTGAACTCATCTCGTTCATTTAGTGAAAGTCACGTTTTTGTGTCAGCTCAGGTCAATCATTAAAGGAAGGTTATTTGCTTCGTTAAGAACAGAGCTGGAGCCGAGACGTAGTTAGTTTAGATTCAAGACTGGAGGCAGGGGGAAAACATGTTTCTTCAAAGGGAACAACTTACCTGCACCTCTATGGCTCACTAATCATTGTGCTCTTATTAAAGCGTGTGTAAACATTAATGTTAAAGGTCCCATGTCATGGCCATTTCTACTGATCATAATTCCATTGTTGAGGTCTACTAGAATAGATTTATATTGTGCAATTTTCCAAACTCACCTTGGTTTCTCATACAGCATCTATGTGTATTCACTCTGTCCTAAACGGCTTATTGGAGCTCCTGCCCCCCTCCCTCCCTATGAGCCCACTGTGCTCTGATTGGTCAGCTCACCCACTCTGCTCTGATGAGTCCACCACCGTTACAGCGGAACATCAGTGATTATGTGTTACAATGGCATTTGTTAGCATCCAGAAAATGACCCCAGTAATGACAAACAGATGAGAATGCTGCGTGGGGTCTGGGTGCGGCGTTGGAGGGACGTTGCGCAGCTCGCTGCTGCGAGGAGCGGACAGTGTGAGCTGTGCTCATTTCCTGCTTGCTGCGTGGGGTCTGCGAGACATTGCGAATGGACGTGGGAAGG
>NW_011348838.1:0-1702 GCF_000735185.1 Notothenia coriiceps
CGTTTTGCATGTGTTTTCATCAATGAGAATTATAGGGATAATTATTAGTCATTCAAGAAAGGCAAGAAATAATTAGACTTACGGTATTCTTTGCAACCCAAAAATAAGAAAACGTTTGTTTTTCTGATTTATTATTTTCTCTATAACCATATCTAACAGGATCATTGTCTGTGTAGAAGTCACAATTTTGCGACCTTTATTTTAACTGACACACACTTGCCCCATGGCTTAACTTAAAATGAATAATTTATATGTAGTACCTGCTTGTGTTTTCTATTCTCATATTAGACTTTTTGCGATTTTGTGTTTTTTTATGACAGACTGAGTATACATATATATGCTACATATTTAAATGTATATCTAGTAAAACCATAGAAATGCCTTTGTCAATCAGATTTTTGTTCTAAGCATCCCTGTCCCCCAAAACCCCCTGACCAGTCATTTTCAAATCTCACTCAGAAGTGATGAGAGTACTTTCCTCTAATGACCAGGTGGGTATTATTTCCAACATGCATTACAGCTAGCACTTGTTACATGGAGATATGCAGGCTCTTCTGATTGAATGGCTGCTTTCAAAATAAATGACACAAAGGCCTTCCCTTAATTGTAGCCTTTTCAGAAAGCTGCTCAATGTTCTTCATTAGAGGATTCATTAAATATGCAAGGCTTGTGCTGATTCCTAACAGCAATTCAAGGATACATATTTCATTTAGTGTTTTATTACATACTACAAACTTCTGTACGAAAGCTTTAAGCCAAAATAAATATTCAAAATAAGAAGCAACTGGAGGTGGATACCCGACATACTGTCCCTCTAGCGTTTTGCTTTTAATGATGTAGCAAACACTCCTTGTACCTAGGTTTGATCTGTTTTGTCTCAGAGGTAGTTGGACAGAGACTGACTACTGCAAATGTTATTTCAGGATCACAAATATATTTTTGATATAATACATCAGTGTAAAGGAAAGTTCTGGAGCAGACTCGGAACACAAATGCCTGTTCAGTTTCTGTTGGAATGTGAAGGGTTAAATGAAAGAAGCTCCTTTGGCCATCTCTGCGAGTACTTACTCGTGAACTTACTGTGAAGAGAGGAGCTGATTGGTGGTCCTGCTGTAAATTCACTGAGGGCCCGCTATGTTAACTCAATGAGAGAGTAATGTCAAATGACAGTACAATTGACCAATCATATCTTCCTTCTAAATGGGTGGGCTTTATTTTCGCAGAATTTATGACAAGTTCCGCCCGCTGTGAAGTTTATGCATGTGTATAAAGTGGTGCAGTGACGCGTCCTAAAACCCGGAAGTAAGCTGCGCTCAGGTTCCCTCGACAGAAAGCATTGGGATTTCTCCCATAGAGTTTTGGAAAATAGCTGGAAATAAGGTCTGTGGAACGAACCTGTTAGATAAATGCACGTTTTGTTCAGCCTGATAATATCATAGACTGTTTATATAAATGGACGTAAATGTAGGGTCCGTGACGTCACCCATAGGATTCTGCAGAGTTGCAGAGAAGCCCTTAGTAGGCGGAGTCGGCCACTAACGGCTCGACACTGACGTAAGAGTTCAACTCCCGCCTACTCCAGCCTGCTCCAAATAAGGACAAAGAGGCGGAGCCGAGGCGGGACCTCCTGCCACCGAGCTGAAAGTTCCAGAGCTAGCTGAAGCTACCAAGCTAAGCTAACATGCTCCCCATCTGCACACTG
>NW_011348839.1:0-2682 GCF_000735185.1 Notothenia coriiceps
GCTTGAGTTTACAGAAATACAGTAAATGAAGAAATACAAATGAGTTGTTGAAAAAAATCACATTTTATTCAAAAATAACATTGTCCAACATGCATCTCAGCACATAGTTACTATGCTTCGGATCTCTCTAAGTGTGATGGCATTGTTTGCCAAAACCCAGTTTGTAACTGCTGCTTCCTGTGCCTCATTGAAAATCCTTAGCCTTCCACCTGCACCTCTTTGTTTCTCAGTCCTTCAGATAAACAACAAAGATATAGTGGTTGGTCAGTGTCTGTGTTGCATAAAAGTAAGTCTACCACAGTACATTGTGCAGGATTTCTGTACAGTTATAGTATGCAACATGCCAACAATTCAGTTACAGTAATGAAGTCAATACGTTTCACACAACAGATATAAGCACTGATATATCATGAGTTATGCAGAGTTACTGTAAACTGGGAACTAACCTGTTATCAAGTCTAAGTGTCCGGATTAGAGGCGACAGTGAATCAGCTTAGATTAGGCTGAACCCTCTGTCCAGCCTCTCTCATCGTCAAACCATGGTTGATAACTTTTCATTTCATTAGAGAGTATTCTTCTTTTTCCACGTCCTCTCCCTCCAGCTCTCTCTACCTCTCATTCTTCCTCATCTCACTCCCACCCCACCTCTTCCTCCTCCTCTCACTCTCAGCCCAGCTCTTCCTCTTCCTCTTGCTCTTGCTTCCATGTTGGCTTCCAGTGTTGCTGTAAGAAAGTACTCACCTGTGGTCTGTGCTAACATCCTAATTGATGAGCCAACAATGATGCCACCAGATGTTTGGTCAGGTGGAACGTGTTTCTTGATCATTGGTCCATGTGTGAGGCATTTTGAATATCAGTGTTTGAAACCTGCTAACACGTGACTTCATGTCAGATTCCTGTGTCTCACGTGGAGAAACGTGTGCAGTGGTTTGCACAAAGTGCCATGTTGATTTGCAAATTGTGTGAAAAGCTGAAAACGTGTTTAGAGTTTTGGAGATTTGAGCCGATGTTTTGCTCTTTGAGTGTCAGTTAAAATAATTGTGCTTTATGTATAATTTTAGTGTGTTAGCAATCGAGAAAAACTCTAACATGCATTTTAAAGGAAAATGGTAAAATACCGTCTTGTTTTAGCAATTAGCATTTTGGTATTGTTGTATGGACGATTTGTACTTCTAACTTATAATTGGGCTCATTAGACTTGAGTACAATCCTGTAATCAATACATTAAGCACAATTATACAATGTTTATATCTTTCTTCAGGTCTTTTAGTATCTCTACACAAAGATAATCTGCAGGAATTGATTGCAAAGATGAAAACATCAAGACTTGACAACTCAAAAGATTGTACTTCAAACAGAGACATGTGGACATTAAAGGAGACAGCATTACCGGCTTGTGCACACTCCCCGTCATAATGAACAACATGAAGACTGGATTCTGTATTACATGTCTTCCTTTGCAGACTCATGAAAGCATGTCTCCAGGCAGCCTGTGTGTTGTTGAAGTGCTGCTGAGTGTCTGACGTCAGGTCTGAGTAGGAGCTTTATTAAACACAGGTTGCCATTATGCAACTGAGGTTTTCTAAAGAAGAGAAGCTTTCTGCAGGGCATCAACCGTCCACTCTGCTTCATATCTGCTCTACAGACAGACTGAGAAGCTTGATAAGAATATATATCACACACAGCAAACACAGTTCTTTCAGGTAGAGAAAGAAGTTAGGTTCCCTCTGGTCTTTGTTTAAAGGCTTAACCACATTGTGTGTGATATACTACAGTAGTGGAGCCAGGACAGTTCCCAGCATGCAGCTCACTGCACAACCTCTGTTTCTGCAGCAGCTGAGGAACACTTAGTACTGCAGATCTAATCTGGTACCTGAAACAGGACTTTGTGCCCAAATTTGGTGTCGTGGTCAAGACCAAAACCAACATGCTGCCCTGCTAACTCGAGCCATGAGATCCAGACCTCCTCTGCCTTCCTGCCCGTAGGAGCCATTTCAAAAGGTGTTTTTTATTTATTGTGCGATATTTCATTCACTGCTGGTAATGGTTTGACCTGGCTGCTTTCACATGGGTGTTAGTACTGGCAGAGAGAAGGGGTGAGTCAAGAAGTACATTTCTTTATTGGCCACATTTTCCACCGCAATCTCACTTCTGGAACAAGATTGGATTTTTGGAGTGTGTTTCTCTCTGTTCAGCCTGGGCTTTTGTTGGACTGTTTCCAGCCTCATCACTGCTGCTAGCTTGCCTTGAGATCCCGTCCCAAAACCTGTTTCCTGACCTCCTCCGACTCCCTGCTTGTAGGAGCCATTTCCTCATGATGTGATAGTTCAGTCATTACTGCTGGTGGTTGTGTTCACTGGAGTTAGGTGTGGTTTCACCTGGCTGCGCTCACCTGTACACGTTGGTTTTGCATTTGCAGAAAGATGGTGTGAGTCGGAAATGTTCTTTTTAACCTCATTTTCCATCCCAATGTGACTTCCACTTGCTTTGTGATAAATGGTGTTTTAAAGGTCCCCTATCATACTGTACTTCATAAATATATCACAGGTCTCAGATATATCCAGAGCCTGTCTCTGATTGGCTGAAACACCAAACAGATCATTGCAGCATTACCCACAATCCCCTCTGTTTCAGCCCTGTTTCCAAAGTGCTGATTCTCTGTCTGTTGATGTAGATGAGACA